>NC_081350.1:13190616-13197576 GCF_029784015.1 Lycium ferocissimum
TTCTTAGTTATTTCTAATAATAATGAGATTATAGCAATATTTTGTTTTAGTATTATTTGATCGATTTAGCGTTAGGTATATAGTCTTGTGGTAAAGGTATAGATTTTTCTATTAATTTTGAGGCTTCTTCTTGGGCTAAAGTTGGTCTACTCATGAAAGAGTAATTTCTTTTAGTTCTTCTACTGTCTTTTTCAATTCTCTAATATCACTAGTTAATACTTCTACTTGTTGTGTAATTTGAGTTACTATCTAGGCTGTCTTTATTTCTATTTTTTTTTGGTTTTTCTGTAATAACTTTAACTAACTTTTCTATTTCAGTCTTCGTAGGTAATTTTTCTAAACTAAATTTGTTATTTAAAATCTGAATTTTTCTATCTAGTTCTGGCACCAGAATACATGTCAGGCACGGAAAGTATATAGTAAGTGTAGATACCGAGGAAAAAATCAAAACAAATTCATCAGACTCAGAAGCAGAAGAATTAATTAATGAAATAGGATTAGAAAAATTAGATTTAGAATCAATTCAAGTAGATAACCTAGCAAATATATCTAAAGACTGTAATCATGAATTCAAAAATTAAGTAGGCTATACCCGGAGTATATTAGATAAAGTAATTCTAAAGAAAACCAGTTAAGGTTAAAAGAATTAATAGATACAATATCAGGATTAGTATCTTTATTGTTCCTAATTTTTTATCTTCATTACATACTAGTGCTTCATGATCCTCTATACTCATTAGTTCTGCTTGAGAATCTTCTGGTATTATTTTTAATGGTCTCATTATTGGTTGTATATTAGATAGACTTATTTCTTCATTTTTGCTATCTTCATCCTTTTGTTTTCCTTTTTCTAATTTATACAGTCTAGTTTCTAATTCATTTATTCTTATTTCTAATGTTATCATTCTTAGGTTAATAGTCGGGTCTTCTATTTTCTTATGTTTTTCCTCTTTATTTATTTTTGTTTCAAATTCTTTTTCTTACACATTATACATCCTTCTATATAACAATTTTTACATTTAGCTCTTTCCTCTCTACTAGGGTACCATTTACAAAAGAGACATGCATTACTATCTAATCCTTTATTTCTTTCGAATTCATGATTACAGTCTTTAGATATATTCGCTAGGTTATCTACTTGAATTGATTCTAAATCTAATTTTTTCTAATCTATTTCATTAATTAATTCTTTTGCTTCGAGTCCGATGAACTTGCTTTTGATTTTTTCCTCGGTATCTACACTTAATGTGGAATATATCTTTCAGTGTCGACATGTATTCATCTACATTTATTAAAGTTTCTTGAAAATCTTCAATCAGCTGTGAATTTCTTGTCTTATTATTTATTCTTTTTGGACATGTATTTGCTAAGTGTTCTACACTTCCACAAGTAAAATATTCCAGTCTATTTTTATAATTCCTTTCAGTTCTATATTTTCTTACATGTCTATTTCTGTCTAAATAAGGTTTTAATTTCTTGATTTTCTAAAATAATATTCTTTTTATTATATTGAGGATAATTTCTATTATATTGAGTTCTATACTTTCTATGTTTTTCTTTTTACAATTGTCTTTATCATAGTTCTGAGTAGTGTAGACCACACTTTTACAAAAACTCATTTCATTTTGTTTTAATTGTTTTTGTGTTTGTATATGTGTACATTTTTGTTGTAATATATCCATTATATGTTTTATTCTATGTCTATTGACCATTTCGGATTAGGGTTTTGTCTTCTTTTCTATCTCCTTTATTCCATCATTTTTTCTATTTCTCTTGCTAAGGCTCCTGGTAATTTATTAAATAATTTTTTACCTAACTCTTGGTCAAAAGCATTTCCGCTAATAGTACATTAGTAAAAATAATCATTCAATTTTTTTTTTTAACATATACAAACATTATGTTCATAAAGCATACATTAGCTTCATAAATACATTTTAAAATGGCTTATAGCTTTTTCTAGTGTTAGATGTTCTAACTTACATCCTTTACATTTAAAAGTTTCATTTTTATCTTCTTTATGGAGTTCTTTTGCTTTTTCTATAGCAATATCTACTTTAAAATCTTCTTGTATTAGTTCTATATTCATTAAATTTGACTCAGTAGTTTCATTTTCATCTAAAGTACTTTCTTCTTCTATGTCTCTATGTGGTGTGTAATTATAATTAGTAAATCGTATAGATATCTCTCTAGAATTAGTATACATTAGGTGAGATTCTAGCTTTAGAATCTTTTTTTCTATTAAAATCTTCTAAATTCCATTCTAACGTATATTCTTGAGATTTATTTTTATGGGTTTTATTAGTTTTATTCTCTTTTTTCATTACTTCTACTACATCTTCTACTTTAATTTTAAATTTTGTGTTACTATTATTGGTCATTTTTTCTAGAAATCCTACACACATTAATAAATTATTACCATTACACATTTTTTCGTATTCTTTGGTCTGTATTCCTATCATATATATATATATAAAAGCAGGCCAAAGGCCCGCTGACGTGGCGCAATAAAAATGCAGGAATAGCATTTATCTATTTTTACAAATTTTGGACAGTTTATTCCATTTTTCCACGCTTAAACAATTAGGGCTGCCAACCTCAAGAGACGCTTCGGCAATTGTACAGCAAAAAGAAAAGACGCGCCCTTAATTTTCTTCCTCACAGTAAATAACTCATCGTCCTTTACCCTCCTTTCTTCCCAACCAACATCTAACGCTACCATTGCTAAAGCCGAAGGTAGAATGACCCACCATCGAACGCGACCAACAGTTCCGAATACTGCTTCCCTACAATAACTTAAAACGGCTTATGTAAACACACCAGCATGAACCATCCTGATAAGGTATCCATACTTTTTTTTAACGTTTATTGCCTATGGTTTTATTTATAGATCACTTAGTTCAGCAATCCCTTCTACCTTTGCGCACAAATTGGTGTATTAAGTCATTTAAAATCAATAGTGAATTTTTCATGAATGTCTCCTGTTTCTGAATTAGTTTAACTCCTTACTGACTCCTCTCTTAGTGATGTATCTATTAATCTACTTATTTAGTCTGGTAAATTCTTAACTGCAAGGAATTAGCCTGATGCGTTCTAAAAATAATAATAATGACATAGGTATTTTGCTATTTATTCTTTTTAGTTCTAAAAATGCATAGAGCACTTGAATCTTGCCTAACTTTTGAATATGTCACCTGTGCAAGTTAGTCACTTGACTTTAATGGAGTAAGATGGAACGTTATTGTTGGAGATCACTTTAAGTCATTTACCAGCAGTTCGAGATCCGTGCCTTACACCTGCTCCATACAAAGCCTTCGGTGGCATTATTAATTTAAGGTATCATGCTTAGAAGATTGTGTCCCCGTTTAATTAATTCTCGCGGTAGTGCTACTTTTGGAGGTGTTTTTACATGGAATTTTCTTACTTCCTTTGAATATTATGATTAGCGTCTCTATTTGGAGTTTATTTTGGTGCCTTCTGGCTGTTCAACGTAGGATCTCTTTTAGTTTTCAGGGATACCTTTCTGTCACATGTGTTTTATCTTAATTTACATATACAGAAAGAAGACTTTAACCAATGATGTTTGCAGTTCGATCGTGATTATGAAAGGATACCCAGATTGTATAAGTTTTTAAATGCTTGGAAAAGGGCTACTTTGTCGTAAACATTCAGTGCAAAATCAAACTAAGCTTCTATTTGATGTTGTTGGTACGTTAACTGAGAGTTTTACTGCTTCAGGATACTAACAAAAACTTAATGCAGGTGACACACCCCATATATCTGCAAGCTGGTACACTATTGCAACAGTTCATTGTGGACAATTGCATGGCAATAGAAGAAAAAGGCTTTCATTATTTCGGGAATAATTAAAAAAAAAAAAAAAAAAAAAAAAAGGAGGGGTGATCTTTTTTTCTTGATTGATGGATCCCTATTGCCGTATCTAATTGTTCAATGGTAGGATTTTCCTATTATCTTACCTTCGTAGCTCATTGGGGAACCTTGATATAGGGTACACAGTTGAAAAATGCAATGGTTCGTTTCACGTGAGATTACAAATTTGAATTACACAAGTTTATTTCGTTTTTCTGTTTCCTTTCTATAATTTGACCTTCTTTAGTACTTTAGCTGTTCAAGTGTTGGTTCTTTGTTGAACCTATTGATGAGTTTTTGGAAAAGATATAAGAGATAAGTACATCACGATCGTTTAGTCTTTGTCTTCTCTTTCTTTACAATTGGCTTTGTATTCTGCTTCTCTTCTCTCTTTTTGTCCCTTATTTTGTGTTCCTTCAGTAGTCACAACTAATGCGAGGATTCCAATGACCTTGCAAGGGCGAAGAGCCGAAGATGATTGAAAAACATTGTGTTTGGAAATTTCCAGTCAACATTATAATTGACTTAAACTTTTAGTCAACTCTGTTTGTGTTGTTTATTAACGGTTCAGCTTATGTGAACTAACTATTGACATTAACCGTGATGGAAGGACATGGAGCCGCTGATGTGGCACCCTCTGACAAGGATTCACATTTTTCTTTTTCTCAGATTTTTGCCTTTTTCCTCTCAATTTTACCATTTAATTAGTTAACTGCTACATTTAGAAAAAATCTGAATGTCGCTTTGAATTCTTAGGGTTACGACCTTTCCAACTCTCCTTAGCGGTTACATATCACTTCTGAAATAAACCTTCCGATGGAGAGATCTTCAGTGATTCTGATTTTTCCTACATCACAAACCGCAGCCTCTGCTTGTGAATATGGGTCACTCCAACATCTGGAACGCTCAGCCCAAGAACTACGGCCCTGGTATCTTTCTTCTCGCCTTTTCTTTTCTCTGTTGGTTGATTAAATTCCAAGTAGTAGCTGATAAGAACCCGTTGCATTTCTGTCCCAAACTTCCTTTGTAGGTTCCTAATCTTGCATCAATAGTTTCATATTCTTAGGATTCACCCTCCAACAACCTAGGCCTTCATCACACCCCGGATGAAGCTTACTTTTGCAACAAACTGTAAGCCCCAAAATGGTTTAATTTTTATATGGATGAATTATAGATACTGATTGATTTAATTTACGGATTGTGTTAATACCCTTTTATTTATTTATTTAGATGTATATATTGAGGTATATAAAGCTTTGTTAATTGCTTATATAGAATGTTTGAATGGAAGAAAATGTTGTCTTTCCCAACTAAGTGGCACTCCTTTGTTTGCGTTAGGGCCTCGGATTAGGAAGTTGTGGAAAATACTCAGGAAGCCGATTTTATTTTGGCTCACGGAACCAAACAAGTGGTACAACTGAAGCAATGAAGGAGAAGAAAGTAATGGTTGAAGTAGCAGTGAAGGAGAAGAAACTAATGGTTGAAGTATAAGCTGAGAAATAAGAGGAAACTTGCAACTCCTGCTGAAGTAAAGGCCGAATATTGTGAAGCTATACTTCGCAACAAGCACTGCAAGTCTTGAAATTACGATTAATGATAAAAAATTCGATTTTTTGGCGGGGAACGTTCCACTCTTCATTATGTAAAAAGAGTTCTTATAATCTTCTCTTTTTGTGGACTTGTGTTTCAGCTTGAAAGGAAGAAGATCAAAGTTGGATTTGGAATCCTTCATAATTATTCTCTCATTCTTCCTACCCTGAAGCTTTTGTATTAATACAATAATTTAATTCAAACTCTTAGAAATTGTTATCTATAGATGAAGGTACATGTTTCATATATTAAGTTTTAGCTTTTATTTGAGAGAGAGAAAATAGATGAAATTTAGATATGTAAAAATATTCACTTCGCCTATTGTAGTTATTGTAATAGTTCATGATAAAATTATGTTGAAATATTTGGTCAATAGAGAAATACCAAGCACACACATTATGTTCAAAAAGTGAATCTGAAATCTAACGCATAATTACTATAGCCGAATTACAACATATCTTCAAGTTGGGCCTCCACATTTCATATATATATATATATATATCGAATTACAACATATCTTCAAGTTGGGCCTCCACATTTCTATATATATATATATATATATATATATATATATATATATATATATATATAGAGAGACATGCGCCTATTGACGTGCGCTCCAAAAAAAAAACTACAGATTGTTATTTATCTTTTCTCTCAAATTTTTGGCTTTTCCAATTTTTCCTTTTAAAAATTAAAATGAAAATTCACTGTTCTAGGAAAAAGGGAAACAAATCGTCTCCGAAAGAAGGCATCGTATTCGAAAAAATAAACCGCATGGATTGCAGCACCTCAACCGTCTGCAACATTAAAATGTCTGTGAATAATTTCAAACTCCCTCTTACTAGACCCATAACGTACTCTTCATATTACCCCCTACCTAACTCTCAAATCATCTTTTCCTGCCAAAGTTTTTCTTTTCGCAAAATGAACCTACCAAAAGAAACAACCAAGAGTAGGGTATACGCAATCATAAAACATCAAAATTGAAGGTATTAAACAGACATAAATCAGAAAGAGTAATAATCTTTTCCTGCTTACGTTAATTCGCTGCTAATTTTTTAACTTTTCGGTCAAGGAAAAAAAATACAATGTTAAGTTATGCTTTTGTGCAGGAATCCGTGCACGCATTGCTGCGCCAGGACAAGCGAACTTGGAATTTCTTTTTGATTCTTATGTTTGGATCATGGGTATTCTCTTTTTTTCTTTACTTAAATTGTATTCATTCGAATCATTTTCTTAATGCATTTAATATTATCATAATGATCCAATGAATAAATTTTCGTTGCTAATCAATTCTTTAAAAAATTATGAATTCTTTCTCCTTTCTCAAGAGCAGTAAAAGGCCTTCCAGATAGATTAAAGTGGAAGTTCCCCTTTATAACTTTTTAATATTGCAGGCCGAGATCACCTTGGGGTACTGAGGATGAAGTACTTAAAGGAGTTATCTTGAATTTTTCGGTGATTCAACTGTAGGAGTAGGATATTGTTCAAAAAAAAACT
>NC_081350.1:13197676-13218728 GCF_029784015.1 Lycium ferocissimum
ATAATAGCATTTATTCCGCATGTTGTATCAAATTAAGGTAGTTATCGAAGGGTTCGCCCACCGAAGGTTATTGTGGGTGCCCGCAACATCCATGATTCGGGTCGTGACATTTAACCACGAAGCACCCGAACAAGTCCGTCTTTGTACATCCATATGCCGCATTCTAAGATATTTCCCAAAATGAGTCCGTAAAACTTGTCCATCCGACACTCCCTTTTAGTTTACCCCTAATGTCACCGATTACATTGACGTTGTGTATCTTTGCATAGATGGGGCCACAAAGAAGCTTCTTTTCGTGACCAAAAATCTAGAATTCTGCAGACCAAATGATATGTAAAACACAATCAATTTTCCTACGAAGCTAAGATACAAAAATTTAAAAACAAGAAATCACAACTACAAAGAAACACTGTTGCAAAAGTCTTAAAATCTATAAAAAACATGCTGTATTTTTGATATTCACTGAAATACATTGAAATATAACGAAAAAGTCTACCGATAGTATGTCCAACCGCATTAAAAACAAAAATATAACAAAACACAAAAACATAACTACCGATGATAAAATGGTTATAACAAATTGAAAAACACATAAATAATTCAAAACCAAAGGAAATACGAAAAAAATACACATAAATATATGGGAAATATAGATCTGGTGAATTGAAATACATTCATGAAAGGGGAAAAATACCTCTCCGTCATCTTCTACATCAATTGAAGGTTTTTTCCTAACACTTCTTTTGCCCTTGCCTCTGAATGGTCTTGGTAACCTTTCTTTCTTCTCGTAGCGTACTTGAGAAACTTTTTTATCTAGTCTTGATCGTTTCCTCTTTGTTTCTTTATCATCATGATGTTGTTTTGTCCTTCGTTGATCATTGATTTTTTTGCTACGCGTCTCAAGATAAGATGATTCTCGCAACGTAGGGTTTTCTTGTTGAGTAAATCCCAAAGAGAAACTAGGACCATCTATTATATTTTCTATACCTCGAGTTCTCGTTCGGAGAGCCAATTTCGGCCATTGAAATCGAATCCGTGAATCTTCGAGGAAAACAACACTAAGAATGGATGATTTGTATATCCGAGAATGATGAAAATTAAAGCAAATGAGAATTTTACAAAAAAAAAAAAAAAAAAAAAAAACAACAACTTGCATCTTGCCAAAAAATATATCGAAATACGTATACAAAATCAAAACCGAAAAAAAAAACTTACCTATTTTTGGTAAATGTTTTACTTAGAAACTCGTAAAAATGTGGAGTTATGTGCGAGAGTGAAAAACGAAATTGATAATTGAAGAAGTTGAAAGAAACCGATTTGAATTATGGAAGAAATGGGGGAATTGGGAGTTAATTGCGTGTATTTAGGAGAGATAGAGTATATTTGGGAACTATGCGTCTAAACGGGGATATGGTGCCATACGGTTATTTAGTAAAAAAGTGGGGTAGCTATGAAGTGTAAAATTTGAAAAATATATTTATGGATCATAAATATTAAAAGTTAGATATTATCCATAAATAAGTCTCAGTGGGTAGTTACACCAAGTAAATTTTACTTAAAAAAAGGGACAAAAGTTAAGCAACCATCACATGTTATTGGCTATCGCACGCAATATTAGCACCGAGTGGCCATAGGGGTGGGCGTTCGGTTATTCGATTCGGTTTTATCAAACTTCGGTTCGCTTATTTCGGTTTTGGTTTATCAGGTGGACACGAACACCGAACCCAACTAGTTCGGTTCGGTTCTTTCGGTTTTGATTTTTTTGAAGTTCGGTTTTGGTTCGATTTCGATTTTTTTCAATTCATTTTTTTATATGATATTAGAAGCGATTTCATTTACACTAATTTATATTCTCAAAAATAATAAAACATAAAACCGATAAATTGAAATCAAAATCAAACAAATGATACACAAGAACGTAAAACCATAACTACGATATAGAATTACTAGGTGTTAACATATACATAAAGTAAGAATAGCTAAGAAAACACATAAAGCGATATAAATTAATCACAAAACACATCCTAGTCACCTTCCTTTGTTAAGTATATTTGATTTTCTCAATCGAGTGGAAAATTATATATAAAAGCAAAAGAGCGCTTATTACAATTGAGTTTTTTAGGTACTAAACTTAATGCCCTCGACTATTTTAATTTTTTTTGGTAATGTATTAAATTTCGGTGCGCGTTCGGTTCTTCGGTTCGGTTTTATCAAATTTCGATTCTGCTATTTTGGGTTTGGTTTTTTTAAGGTGCACACCGAACACCGAACCAACTAGTTCGGTTCGGTTGTTTCAGTTTCGATTTCTTGAAGTTCGATTCAATTCGATTCGATTTTTTGATTTTTAGTATTTATGCCCAGCCTTAATTGCCATATGCATATGGTGTATCCTAGCCAAACTGTAATTCAACTTTCACCAAAAGCATATGTTATGGGTCGCCTCATTGGCACACTGTGCGTTAAATCATTGTTGCTTTGCTTTAAATTCCTTAAAACGTTCCCCAACTTCCCCTACCTAACGCTTGCCTTTCACGTGTGGGAAAAAGGGTTTTTGTAACGTTCTTTCATATTTCAAAGACTCACTTCATTTCGTTCCAGTTCACGTCGTAGATGTTTGAATGAACACAAAATTTAATATTTTAAATAAAATATTATATTTACATAGCTAGAAACAATATATAATTAAGGGTGTATGTGATGTTTAGTAAGTAGTAAAAAAGTACTTTACTAATGTTTGATTGATGAAAACAAAATTTTGAGAAAAAATAAAACAACACAAGAAATTGGGAAGATCAATAGTGCATAAATGTTAGTAGATTGGACTGTATCGAACTTGTAATACTACGACTACATTTTGCAATCTTTACTACTTCCTCTGTCCCATATCGGTTGTCTGTCCTCTTCTTGAGAGTCAAATTAATGTAACTTTAACTAGCATTTTCAAATATATTTTTTCATCAAATTAACACGATAAAAGTTGAAATTTGTAATACTTATTGTATAATTTTTTAATATCAAAATGTTAAATATAAAATATTGAGTAGATCTAATTCAATTTAGTTTCGAAAATGAGTCAAATCGACTTTTAAAAAAAGAAATATGATACTAATTCGGGACGGAGAGAGTATTAACTGATAAAGACATTTCCTCATTGACAAAATTATTGATAATTGTAAGAGGAAAGAGAATTAAAATTAGTTTTTTAGCTTCCTGTTTTAGGAAATTAAATTTGAATACAAAAGAAAAAATAAAGAAAAGGGCAAAAAAAGAAGGGAAAGCATGAAGAGTCAAACTGAAAAAGAAAAAAGGAGGAGGCACTCAGACAGGCGATGCAACATATTGGTAGGCGCGTGAAGGCAAATTTTTTTTCAAAAGAGATGTTTGATTCCAAGCATGGGATTCCACTTAAACGCCGTAGGGCAACCACAATCATTTGTAAAAGTCAGTCAATCCCGCCCATACAACCTATCAACCTGCCCAAATTCTCACTCACTTCATACTGCCATTTTCTTCAGATCTCTTCACTTTCAGTAAAGTATAAATGGCGATTTCGAAGTCAACATCCTCAGCACTTGCAGTTTTGGCTGTGATTTTGACGGTTTGGGCGATGTCGAAGTCAACATCCTCAGCACTTGCAGGTTTGGCTGTGATTTTCACGGTTCGGGCGATTTCCAAGTCAAAATCCTCAGCACTTGCAGTTTTGGCTGTGATTGTCACGGTTTGGGCTATTTCGAAGTCAATATACTCAGCACTTGCAGTTTTGTCTGTGATTTTCACGGCTAGGGCAATTACGAAGCCGGCACCACCGCAGGCACCGCCGCAGGCACCGCCGCCGGCTTCATCTATCTCGCCGTTATTCGCCGTTGGTTGCGCCGTCGCTGCTGTCGCCCTCTTGGGATCTGCTCGCAGGAACTGAAGCTTTGACGATTAGAGACAGATATTTGCATTTCAGTTTCCTTTGTGTTTTTTGTCGTGCATATGAATATTATGATATGTTAGGAAGTTCTTCGTTTATTATGTATAGTATATGTGTCTGAGAGTAGCTTTTTGATACATAGATTCTGATATTTTGGACGGCTCTGTGTATTGAATATATATTCTTCCATATTTTATTTCACAGATCTACTTCAGACGTATGTCCTTCGTTTAATGTTCCTTTTTTCATTTTTGTGCATTTTATAGATACTATTTATTTATAATGCTCAGGATGTGGAGTTCTGATGGTTTGCATTTCAGTTTTCTTTCGAGAAAATATTCAAAATACCTCCAACGTTTGATCAAAATCCCAACTACATACCTAACCATGCGTTTACGGCCCTATTACCCCTGACAATTTTTTTCAAAAGCATTAAAACGCTCTTTTTTTGCTGTGACAAGAATAAGTGACTACACCGCCTTTGCCGGGCGCGTTATAAATTTCTTTAAAAAAACAAAGACCGACGTGTTTAAAATGCCAACTGGACTGTCACATAGATAAATTTAAATTTCCTCCATTTTTACACCCAACTTCTCATTTTTTAGCCCAACTTCTCATTTTTTTTTCTCAATCACAGCCAAACAAGCCCTAAACACAAAACCCATTTTCCCTGCTCTTCCTTTCACACCACCACCAGAACAGGACCACAATAATCCTGTGGTTTCTTACTGATTGCAGAGGGAATTTTAGGGGCTAGAGTTTTGAGACATTATTTATATCTATGAATAGAACAATATCTTATGTTCCATCATTTAATCTATTCAAATTGGACAAGAGTACTATGTCTACTTCCCTACAACTGGGAATAACATTGCATTTCCTCCCCGTATGTTGAGATTTCATCAAGAATGGTCTAATGGCAAGTGGATATTTCCTCCGAGCCAAGTAGAGATTTTTGACTTGTACTGATTTTGATTTCAAGATGTTTGATTTAGTGTGGAGTAATATGAATAGGACTTCATCATTCTCTTTATGCCAATTCAAGTTTAGTTATTAGAGTTTTTTTTGTTGGTAACACAATGATGAAAGGTTCTATCTGGTTCTTGGTTCGAGAACTCCATCCGAGGTCATCGGTGAAAGCTCCGCTTGAAGGCTCCATGTCGATTTACAATTGCGGCTTTAGTTTTTTTTTTACCTGATTTAGTATCTTTTTGTTATTATTCACTGTATATTGAGATGGAGAAGGTGTTTTGGGGTGATTTTGATTATTTCTAAGAGAGGGTGGAGAAGTGGTTGGACAGTAGCGATGATGAATCCCTCTAGCATTGGCTATGGATTTTTGATAGTTGGTGGTGTGAAAGTGGTCAGCCATGGCTGTGGAGAAGATCACCGGTGACAAGTGATCTTCTCGTTTGGTAGAGGAAGATAGAGGACAAAAAAAATTATTTTCTCTTGGGGTGAGATTCAATGGTGGACTGTAGAGAAGAAATAGAAAGTAAAAGAAAAGAAAATAAGGATGTAGGGGGAAAATGGGGGGAAATTAAAGATGATTAAGACGCGTGTGTGACAATGTCACCGTTAATAATTGGGGGCAGATATGGATCATACATCAAGAAAAAGTGATTTTAATACCGAAAAAATTGTCCGGGGTAGAATAGGATCAACGCATGAAAAGGATTAGCAGAATGTGATTGGTCAAACGTTGGGGTATTTTGAGTATTTTCTCGTTTTCTTTCTGTTTTTTGTGGTTCTGGATCCTGTATATCACTATTATGATATATTTGGATGCTTCGTTTATTTATAGTTTAGAGATATGTTTCCATCGGTTCACTGTGAAGCTCTTTGGCATCTTCATTGCTTACTTCTTTGTGTTGTAACGTACAGAGGCGGATCTAGGATTTGAAGGTGGCGGGTGCCATAATTTTCTTCAATGTATATCTTGTTAGGAATGTATATTTTGATCGGATCCATCTCTTTTTAGTTTATTCAGGTCAACTTAATAGGTTTTTTTATTTGCAAATATGAAAATTACATCTCAAAAATCAATAAACGAATATAATTAGCATCTTAAACAAGGAATCACACTCATTAATACCCATTAACAACAAAAGTAAAATCAACATTTTCACCAAGTGACTTGCATCTCTTATGTATTTAAAAAAAGAATTTGCACAAGTAAAATAACATCTTGAATAAGGGAATTACACCAATCAAAATAAGAAAAATAATAGAAAAACTTTTCAATAGGTTAATACACCCCATAAGTAAATGTAGAATTAGATAAACTACAAGTTCTCAAAAATAAATTATAAATTTCTTATTTTTTCTAAGCAATTACGAAATTTTCATCACAATTTAAGTAGTAAAGTGATTTAAATTGAATTTAACAATTATAGAATAGCATAAATTTTTATAATACACTCCCTCTGTCCATTTTTATTTGTCCATTATACTAAAAATATATGTTCACTTTTACTTGTAAGTTATATAGTTTGAAAAATCAAGACATAATTTACCATTTTATACCTATTTTATCCTTATTATTAAGTACTCCAATTCATTTCTCATTTTATTTATTGCTTATTAAGAGTGTCCTAAGTTAAATATAGACAAGTAAACATGAACGGAGGGAGTAATAAACTAAATAAATTATAAAAAAAAAAATTGAATTTTGATCTCAATCCAAAATTCCCATTGAGACCCAAGTTTTTCGATTTAAATACTCACAAATTGAGATTAAGAGAAATGCTTAAGTTAAGGGATTTTGAAGTTTCTATTTGTGTGCTCTCGCTAGAGATCACAGATAAAATAATAGAAAAGAGGAAAGGCAATATAAATAATAAAAAGATAGAAAATTGAATTACCTTATGAAACAAAGGAAGTAAAAGCGCAAAGAAAAATGGGAGAAATTAAAAAATGTTCAAGATAGATTGAAACTTGTATCTACCAGTAGTGGCATCTTTGTTTAATTTAACCGGGTACTTGATCAAATATTTAACCTAATTTAAGCAAATCACAACATAAGTATATAAAAAATTTATTAATCGAAGGGGTGCCATGCCACCCCCACCCTGAAGGGTGGATCCGCCCCTGGTAACGTAGCTTCGAAGCATTTTTTTGAACGTATAAAAAAAAAAAGTTGATTCAAAGGACAATTTGAGCCTTGAAACCTGGCCCACAAACAACGCCCAAAAGTTACTGATTTTCTGTTTATATTATGATTTAATTTTGTATCTAAAAAGCTAGCTGGCTCTTCTAAAAAGCTAATTGACAATAATCTAATCCCCTCGACTCGAGCACGGAGAGAAACAATTCCTCACAAGAGAATTCTAGGGCATGTTTGAATATAGAGCAAAGGGCTAAATGATCCAGGTTTATTTTGGTCCCTCAAATATAACTTGAGCATATTTTAATCCCTTAACTTTGCTAAAGTGGTGCACTTTTTATCTCCCTAACGGAACCCATTTAAAAAGTAACGGTCCTAAGGGCACGTGACTCCTAAACCCATCTGGACAAAACTACTAAACTCAGTTGCCTTTCCCTCCAATTTCATAAGCACCGAAAAAGCCCTAACCACTCTGTGGAAATCTTTGATCGGCTGGAACAAGAAAACTCAAGTGAAGAAGCTGATTTTTTCTTCTATAATAATGATTAGGGAAAAGACATGTTTTAACCCCTGAACTTGGCACGAAAACTCACTTTAGCAACTAAACTTAACTTCTATTTATTTACCCCCCTTAACAACTTACGTTTCAATTGTTTTCCACCCCAAAAAAATAATACCACTCTCACAATGGGAGGTGTATTACACTCGCGCCACGTCACTGCCACATCAATGCCACATCATTGCCACGTCGTTGCCACATCATTGCCATGTCAAAATTACCAACACATCATTTTTTGTTTTTCTTTTATTATTTTTTTCTTTCTCTCTTCTTCTTTCTCCTCATCCTCACCCAACTTTTATCAACCACCATGCCGCCGCCGCCTCTCCGCCGCAAAAATTGGACGAACTGTCCTTAAAAAAAAAATCATCACCATCATCTTTAACCCACATCCACACCCACCATGTCACGACCCAAATCATGGATCATGCGGGCACCCACACTAACCCTCCCTGGTGGGCGAACCCTTCAGATAACTACCTTAATTTGATACAACATGCGGAATAAATACTTCTTTTATAAGAAATTCCCAAAATCTGGTCTAGACTCATACAAGAGCTTCTAAGAAGTTTACAATTTGAATAGATAAAGACTCAAAATCGGATACGACTTCGTTTAAGGATAGAGAACAACAAATCTAAGGAGAGACTCGGGTTGCAATAGCTCACCCAAACGTCTTTGACGAATGCCTCGAAACGGTCGTGAGACTCCGAACATCACCCGAAAATAACTCTACACACCTGAATGAGTGTAGCAAGAGTAGTATGAGCACAACACTAGGCTCGTAGGTATCATAGGCCGACAATGGTTAGTTCACGCATATAAACAAGAAGCAACTAACAAGTAAGCAGATAAGTAATCAAACACAAATACACATCTAGCACATGAGAAAGTCTTGCATTAACGATAGTCACAGGGATCTCAATATCTCGCATTATAAGCCTAGGGAGAATTCTATAAACCTCGATTCCATCCAACCTTTAAAATAAATACTCACAAACAACAACTCAAGTAATTCACAAATCAAGAATCAATCGTAGAATGTGCCATGCAATGACATGAATGACCATTCAAATGGAGTGCTATGCAATGCAATGTCGTGCTATGTAAATGTTACGCAATGCAAAGTAGTCACCTCTCACACTCCACTCCCGTACACACATGCTATGGCAATGCCTCATAGTCATGACCCATGGGGGACCCGCGAAGTCCATGTACCACTCGCTCCCGAATATAACCTCGGATCACGAGCACACTCTCACGATCCCGCAAAGACCTCGGCATCGGACACTCCATCGTTCCCGGCAAGAAATCTCGGCAACAAACACTCACAAACTGAGTCTCTCTCGTCTCTCTTTAAAACCCTGAGTCTCTCTCCGTCACTCTCAAAAGTAAACCCCGAGTCTCTCTCGTCACTCTCAATCTCCGGCAAAACCTCGAGTCTCTCAATCACTCTCCTCACCATTATAACAACATAAGAGTAATATGAAAGCATGTCATGCATGATATCGCCTCAATTATATCACCAATATGCAATAAACAAGTACAAGTCATATTATTGCCCACGGCTCAATCATCAATATTACCCTTCCCTTTCATAAGGCGAGGGAGCTAGTATGTGATAAAGATACAACTAGGTGATAATTACATCACATAGCACATAGAATATGGGATGCATGCCTCGCATGGAATCAACCTCAATAATCACCGCAATCATAGGTTCCATAGATTCATACTAGGAATTGCAATTCAATATTCAATTCTCAATAATAACCTTCCTCTTCCATATGACTAGTGGGAGAACAAGAGAGAGAGAATTATATCAAATACATGAAATCACAATACAATGAAGCCACATAACAATATCGTAATAATGGCGACGAGCCCACATAACAAGATACAATAA
Organism: Lycium ferocissimum; assembly: GCF_029784015.1. Taxonomy (NCBI): domain Eukaryota; kingdom Viridiplantae; phylum Streptophyta; class Magnoliopsida; order Solanales; family Solanaceae; genus Lycium; species Lycium ferocissimum. The sequence continues at coordinate 13,207,164 of NC_081350.1, forward strand.
TGGCGACAAGCCCACAATAATGGCGACAAGCCCACAATGGTAATACCAACCTAGATGGAATTTACCTCCACACCATGCCCGAAGGCCTATCATGCTTTCCCCGTCAATCACTACTATTTACATACGTTTCGCTAACCGGAGTCTAGACATAAAGTAAACCGTAACCTACCTCAATGCCGTAATGTGTCACGAACTTTCACGCCAAAGCTTTTTCCTTCAAGTGCTTCCGAACGGACAAGGTCTATAGCGCTTATTCGTCACACAATATGTGTACGCTACCCAATAATACTTCAACCTATATTAAGACGCCAACAACTATGGTTAAGCTACGGGGAGATTCAAACGTATTCTAACGTTAGTAACTCCTTTCTAGATGTTTAGGCGACGTTTTCTCTTGTATCTAAACCAACCACATACTACCAATACAACATCAATAATTATGTGTTCAATACCAATCCGGAAAGCCCACACAATATTCTAAACAACCCACATTCATAACATGCAATAACGATTCACATACGGTTTCGACATCCTCAAGTTACTTTTATTAGTTTGTAGCCTTGACGTTTGCATGTAACAACTTATAACAGCCCATCCAACATACAATATGATGTATACTCTTAACTTATAATTATTCTTTCCAACTTAATGAAAACACAAGTCCAAAACAGTCCACTACCACAACATGTCCAAAAAAGCCTCTAACCGACAACATAACGATGTTCGGAATTCTTGCAAACGTTTACGAACATACTAAGCCAACCACATGCGATTTTTATACATCATTTCATGTCTTCTTTTCATATAATTTCAGTAAGTTATGACCAGCTATCCACACGACAAGTACAACATCAATTCATACGCAACTACGCTATATCGTCATTTCTATAATCCTTACAACAATTCTCAAACGACTTTAGTTTCAACTCCAACCATTAAACACCTTCATTTCCATCATAAAATTCATGATAATAACCATCAAAATATCAAGTAAAAACAGTTCACTAACTTCTTCACAAAACAGTCCACACACGGCTACACCATGCTTCAACATCACTCACATAAAATCATAGATTCAACCATTTTCATACTATCATAACTTCACCTTTAACCTTCCAATTCTTTTCATTCTTTTTACCATGAGATCTATGATAGTAACAACCATATTTATTAAAGAAAATCAGTCCATTAATTCCACCAAAACAGTCCCTACGGCCAACTAACATTCCAACACCAACTTTCATGATTTTATGCATGCGATTCATGTTCGTCAAGTTACAACCATACTTCAACATCAACACATATAACCCCATAACTACTATCATGTTCCAACATCAATACACCTTATTTCATGCATACAACTTATATTCACACATCTACATCACCCTTAATACTTGAAAAGAAAGTTAGATCTTACCTTGACAACTTGACTTCTCTACTTGGCTAGAGTTGGTGACTTGAGATGGAAAATGGTTCTTGTTGCTCCAAAGACTATCTTCACGTTTTAGGGACCTTCTAAAGGGTTGAAACACCTTGGAAAATAATTTTTGGATCAAGACTCAAAGGGCTCAAAAATCAGCCCCTTGGCCGAATGCTCTCTCTCTCTAGGCTTAAGTTTTCTTTCTTTGTGTTGTGTAGTTGAAATGAATTGTGATGGCTGATTTCTTGGTCATTATTTGGTTCAACTTTGATGCCTACAAGTTGGTCACATGCTCCACTTATGGCATGATTCATTCCATTAACTTTACACTTTAAATTTCCTAATTTGTTTTCTACAACTTTAGGCCAACCTCACCTTCTTGTTTCTCCTTTCTTCTTTCTTTTCAATTGTTTACAAGACAATCTTATGTGTGTTGAATGATTCATGCACCACCCTTTGTCTATTGTAATCATGCCAAGATGGATGAGCAATATTTAATGTGAAATGATCCCTCCACCATGTTATGTCCTCCTAAAACAATGTATACTTTCATAAAGTAGTGGATGCTCAAATATTCAATTGTATGCTTCAACTTTTTCTCCTCAAAATTTTCAGCCCCTTGGCCGAACCTCACCTTGGTTATGAAGTGTATTTTAGTTGTCCACAATATAATGAAAGTGTAGTGGATGAATCAACATTTAATTGCCCATTTGTATGTCTTCCATTAACCTTATTTTAGATGACTTTGAGTCATCCTTTTTACCTTGGATGTTGATGCTCTTGTTGGCTCATTATTTTCACCAATTTTTACTTAACACCACACTTAAGTAATTCCTAATCTCCAATAACATTCTTGTACTAAGAAAAATTTGTAACCGATTAGTTCTAGTTTAGAAATTAAAATCCGAAGTTTCTATCTCACGTTGATTCTTTCGCGAATAACTCGACGTATAAAAATACGGGATCTAACACACCACCACCATCATCTCCCCACCAAATTTCATCAAATTCCTTAAAAGAAAAAAAATCACCACCACCATCTTTAACCCACATCCACAACCACCATTATTTCTAGCAAAACCATTTCTTCCACCACCATTATTAGTAAACCCATTTCTACCATAACTTTATTTTTGAAAGAAAATCAAAATACCCACATCCACAACCATCACCATTTCTAGCAAACCCATTTCTTCCACCACCATTATTAGCAAACCCATTTCTTCTATAACTTTATTTTTGAAAGAAAATCAAAATCAAAATCAAAATCAAGAAACCAAAAAATGGTGAAACATATTCTACTCACAAGCCTAAAAGATAACTAAAACATAATCGGAAGGAGAAGCACAACGGATGGCGGCTAATATTCCTCTTCTCCGTTGGAATTAGCTAATGATGTGCTTAATTCTAAAGTCAAAGCGAGTTCATGAAATTTTTTATAATTTCCATTCAATGAATTATTATCTTTTATGTACTTCTAAGTAAGCTTGGAATAACAACTTCACTAAAGAAATTGCACGGATCGCCCTTCACTAAAGAAAAAAATTTCGTCTTTGGTGGTGGTGGTGGTGGAGGTGACGGTGGTGGGGAAGAGGACCCGGGGGGGGGGGGTTTAGAAAGAGAAAAAGCAGCCGGGGGTCAGGGCTATTCCGTGGAGTGGGAAGAAAAACACCGGGGCGGGGGGTGGCGGGGGGAGGCGGGGCCGCGGGAGTGGGAAGAAGATGTTGGGTGGAGTTGTGGAGTGGGAGGGGGATTGTGAAGAAGATGGTGATGGTTTTTATTTTTATTTTATTTTTAATTGTATAATGTTTATTTTATTTTTTAATTTATAATAATATATATATATATATATATATATATGAGCGGGCTCACTTTTTTTGTTTTTCACTCTCTTAATTATTTTTTTTAAAATTTTTTTTGCCAGAGCATTTGGGGTGGAAAACAATTGAAACGTAAGTTGTTAAAGGGGGTAAATAAATAGAAGTTAAGTTTAGTTGCTAAAGTGAGTTTTCGTGCCAAGTTCAGGGGTTAAAACATGTCTTTTCTCTAATGATTATTAGATCTCATGATAGTGAATTACCCACTTATGGTAAGATTTTAGCAAGAAACACCATGCTGGATATCATTAATTAAACTAAAAAAGTGATTCTTCACTATATGTTGATTCAGTTTCTCATTCTTTAGTATATTTGCTAACTTTTATACAATCCAAGATAGCTTCAGTATATTATACTCCCTCCGTCCCATAATAAGTATCACCTTAGCAAAAAAAAAATTATCCCATAATAAATGTCATCTTAGGAAATCAAGACATAAATTGACTGGTTTTTTCCAATTCTACCCTTAGACAATAAAGTAACATCTTAATGATGATTGAAAAAGCCATGTAGTAACTTGGTATTGCTGGATTCCAATATCAAAAGGTTTACTTCTTGTGCATGCTCTAATCAAAAGGTAAAAGTAATTTATTTTAGTATATAGGAGTAATTTGGTAAACTTCACATTGCATTATTGGTTTCTTAATAGGCGTGTTTTTGGTTAGGATGACACTTATTATGGGACGGAGGGAGTAATAAGGTTACTAGTAATAGTATTAAATTTCTTCAATTATTCTGTGCAATGCATGATACAACAGAAGCTTTTTGAATAAAAAATTGAAATAAAGACAAGAAATAAGGAATAAAAGAGTGTCTCTGACATAAGCTTGTTAACCGGTTGAAACCGGCCCGGACCGGTAACCGGTTAGAAAACTGGCCGGTTTTCGGTCAAAAACCCGGAACAGGGCACCGGTCACTGGTTAACCGGGTGGAAATGTGAAAACCGGACCCGGCCGGTTAAAAACGTAAAAAAAGTATTTTTTTTGTTTTTTGTTTTTTGTTTTTTCTTAAGTATATGTATATTATAGTATTTTTTAGTATATCGTAGGTATATTTATATATGTTATATAAGTTTATAACTAAAGTTTATATATTTACTAACTAACAACATATATATATATATATATATATATATATATATTAAGTTATATGTATCATAAATTAAGTTTATTTATTTACTAACCAAAAACTTATGAATATTATAAAATTCTAGATTGTTTTTTTTTTCTAAGGTTATAACTTTCTATTTTATAATTCAAGGTCAAGTATATGTATATTATATAAATATACTTATATATATACACTATGTTTAAGTTATTTCCAAGTTTATAAGTTAAGTTACTATATAACTTAAAGTTTTTTTTCTAAGTTTATAAATTTCTATTTTATAACTCAAGTATGTGTATAGTATAAGTAGCTAAGCATATAAGTTAAGTTTTTTCTAAGTTTATAACTTTCTATTTATAACTTAAGTATATTTATACTAGATATACCTAAAATATACTAAGAATATACTTATAATATAAATATACTTAAGTTATAAAATAGAAATTTATAAACTTAGAAAAAACTTAACTAATATGCTTAGCTACTTATAATATATATATATATATATATATATAACTTAATTTTTCCAAGTATATAACTTTCTATTTTTTAATTTAAGTAGATGCATATTATAAGTATATTCTTAGTATATTTTAAGTATATTCCTAACTTAATAAAAAGACTTTATACAATAGTAGTTTGTTATTAGGACTTTATTACTTCTAAAGTCCTAATAGTAATTTATGATGATAGATGGTCAGACATGAAAAAGTCAATAATAGGAATAACAGAGGTAGATATGACAAATAATGGAGGAATTTTTTATATAGCCTCGAGACTTTATAATGAATTTGGCGTAATTTGGAAAACATATTAAAATAGGACGAATATAAAGGATACGAAGAAATGTGTAATGAATAATAATTTATTAATGTGTGTAGGATTTTTAGGAAAAATGAACAATAATAGTAACACAAAATTTAAAATTAAAGTAGAAGATGTAGTAGAAGTAATGGGAAACAGAGGAATAAAACTAATAAAACCCATAAAAATAAATTCTGAAGAATATGCAGGGTTAGAATGAAATTTAGAAGATTTTAATAGAAAAAAGATTCTACAGCCAGAATCTCACCTAATGTATACTAATTCTAGGGGAGAGACATCTATACGATTTACTAATTATAATTACACACCACATAGAGACATAGAAAAAGAAAGTACTTTAGATGAAAATGAAACTATTGAGTCAAATTTAATGAATATAGAACTAATACAAGAAGATTTTGAAGTAGATATTGCTATAGAAAAAGCAAAAGAACTCCATAAAGAAGATAAAAATAAAACTTTTAAATGTAAAGGATGTAAGTTAGAACATCTAACACTAGAAAAAGCTATAAGCCATTTTAAAATATGTGAATATAGAACTGATAATTGGGGATATAGAGTAGAAAATATGTCTCAAAAGAAATCAGACGAAGAAGATACACAAGACAGTGATGAAGAAATGGAGTTAGACTCAATAATAAGTCAAAAAATAATTAATGGAATCTAATGCGTCTAGTTCTAATCCATTTCAAAGAACAACTGTTGGAGAACAATACATAGTAGACACGAGTACAGGAAATGTACCTAGGAGAAGAGTTTTTAGAACAACAGGAGAACCCATAGACAATGTAAAATCATCAGGAAAAAGAATGCCTATAGAGGAATCTATTATTCTTCAAGAAGGAGGGAATAAAGGTAAACTACTGAACATAGCGGCTCATGATCCACAGAGATGGAATTCAGTAATAGACCTTTGGAAAGGAATAGTAGTAGCAGACTACATAAAAACTTATAACGACACAGATCCAGAAACAATGTATAAATATCTAGAGATATTTTTAGGAAAATCAACAAAAGCTTTATGGGAAGCATACAAAGAAAATTTCCCAATGGAATTTCAACATTTAGTATCCATGGGAGCAAACTCATATAATTTTACTAACAAAATACGTACTTTAACTACAGGAGATGACCCAAATAGTGAATTACTAGTATTATAAAGAAATGCAGTAACAAAATTAGAACAATTAAGTATAAGTAGTTAGTTTCATATTAAAAAAAATTTGAATGATTATTTTTACTATTGTACTATTAGCGAAAATGATTTTGACCAAGAATTAGGTAAAAAATTATTTAATAAATTACCAGGAGCCTTAGGAAGAGAAATAGAAGACAGATGGAATAAGAGAGATGGAGTAGTACAAAACCCTAATCTGAAATGGTCAATAGGACATAGAATACAACATATAATGGATATATTACAAGAAAAATGTACACATATACAAATACAAAAACAATTAAAACAAAATGAAATGAATTTTTGTAAAAGCGTGGTCTACACTACTCAGAGCTATGATAAAGACAATTATAAAAAGAAAAAACATAGAAAGTATAGAACTCAATATAATAGAAATTATCCTCAATATAATAAAAAGAAATATTATCTTAGAAAATCAGCAGCCAGAAAACCTTATTTAGACAGAAATAGACATGTAAGAAAATATAGAACTGAAAGGAATTATAAAAATAGACTGGAATGTTTTACTTGTAGAAGTGTAGAACACTTAGCAAATACATGTCCAAAAAGAATAAATAATAAGACAAGAAACTCACAGCTGATTGAAGATTTTCAAGAAACTTTAATAAATGTAGATGAACACATGTCAAACACGGAAAGTATATATTCCATAGTAAGTGTAGATACTGAGGATAAAATCAAAACAGATTCATCAGACTCAGAAGCAGAAGAATTAATTAATGAAATAGGATTAGAAAAATTAGATTTAGAATCAATTCAAGTAGATAACCTAGCAATATATCTGAAGACTGTAATCATGAATTCGAAAGAAATAAAGGATTAGATAGTAATGCATGTTTCTTTTGTAAATGGTACCCTAGTAGAGAGAAAAGAGCTAAATGTAAAAATTGTTATATAGAAGGATGTATAATGTGTAAAGAAAAAGAATTTGAAACAAAAATAAATAAAGAGGAAAAACATAAGAAAATAGAAGACCCTACTATTAACCTAAGAATGATAACATTAGAAACAAGAATAAATGAATTAGAACCTAGACTATATAAATTAGACAAAGGAAAACAAAAGGATGAAGATAGCAAAAATGAAGAAATAAGTCTAACTAATATAAAACCAATAATACCATTAAAAATAATACCAGAAGATTCTCAAGCAGAACTAATGAGTATAGAGGACCATGAAGCACTAGTATGTAATGAAGATAAAAAATTAAGGAACAATAAAGATACTTGCAAGAATTAAAATAGATGATTATGAAATAGAGACACTAGCATTAGTAGATTCAGGGTGCACAAAGTGTATAATAAATAAAAGGGTAGTCCCACCAAACTTAATAAAAGCCTTAGATAAACCAATTGTAGCCATGCAAATGGATGAAACTCATAACATATACAGACATTATGTTCATAAAGCATACATTAGCTTCATAAATACATGTTCAGAATTTTATAAACCAAGTTATAAAATGGATAAAATATGGGTAAGAGACTTGACTATAAATGTAGATTTTGTCCTAGGATTAGACTTTATGTTACATAATAATAGAAGTTGTATGATTACAAAAGATGGAATAATTTTCCTAAAAAATATTACTCATACCCCAGTACAAGCTCTTAAGACTGAAACTAGAATCCGACATAAAAAGATCCCTCCCGCAGACCAAATAAACCTGCAAAAGAAAGAAGATAGTTGTTGTAAAGACTGTCAAGAAAATAATACATGTTGTAAAAGCAAGACAGAAACGAAGAATTTAATTCTAGAAGAAGAAGAAATACTAGAAGATGAAAATCTTATAGAGAAAAATTATACTTTAATAGATATAGAAACAGAATTATATAATTTTAAAACAGGGATAGAAAGAATAGGAGTGATAAAAAATCAAAAAGATCTAGATAATATAATAAAAATACTGGATGAAATAGAAATTATAGGAGAAAAACCTTTAAAATATTAGAAAAATAACAAGATTGTATGTAAATTAGACATAATAAATCTAGAATATGTAATTAAAACAGCCTCAATAGAAGCAACTAACCAAGATGTATAAGACTTTAAAGTACAAATAAAAGAATTATTAGATCTATGAGTAATAAGGAGATCTACTTCTAAACATAGATCTGAAGCATTTATGGTAAGAAATTACAGTGAGATAGTAAGAGGAAAAGCCAGAATGGTAATAAATTACAAAAAAAACTTAATGATAATACTAGGACAGATGGATATAAGTTACCAGATAAAACAGAATTAATAAATAGAATACAAGGCAAGAAAATATTTAGTAAATTTGATTGTAAATCAGGATACTGGCAGGTACGAATGCATGAAGAAAGTATAGAATGGACTGCATTTACCTGTCCTGAAGGACATTTCGAATGGTTAGTAATGCCATTTGGATTAAAGATAGCTCCACCAATTTTTCAAAGAAAAATGGATAGTATATTTGGAGAATACAAAAGGTTTGTGCTAGTATATGTAGACGACATATTAGTATTTAGTAAAGACATGAAAGAACACTTAGGACATCTACAAACGGTATTTAGACTATTTGTAGAAAATGGAATAATAATTAGCAAGAAAAAGATGGAATTATGTAAAAACCATATAAACTTTTTAGGAGTAATCCTAGAAAAAGGTAAGATAAAGTTACAACCTCATATAGCTAAAAAAGCTTTAGAAATGCCAGACAAATTAGATAATGTTAAAGAATTGCAAATTTTTTTAGGAATAGTAAATTATGCTAGAAATTTTATAAAAGACCTAGGAAAAATAGCAGGACCATTGTATTAAAAAACAGGATCAAATGGCCAAAAATATTTTAATACTGAAAACATTAAATTAGTACAAAAGATTAAAGAAAAAATAAAAAATATTCCTGACTTAAATATGCCACTAGAAACAGATTATTTAATTATAGAAACAAATGGTAGTTTTGAAGGATGGGGAGCAGTATTAAAAGCAAAACCAAATAAATATAGTAATAAAAGTGAAGAAAAGATATGTGCTTATCAAAGTGGTAAGTACAGAGAAAAAGGAAATATGAGTAGTATAGATGCAGAAATTTTAGCTGTAATATATGGATTGAATAGTTTTAGACTATATATATTAAACAAACCGAAAATATTAGTTAGAACAGATTGTGAAGCTATAGTTAAATTCTATCAAAAGATAAATGATAAAAATATTAGTAGGCGGAGATGGCTAAATTTTATAGATACCATTTTAATTTATAACCTAAAGTTTGAACATATAAAAGGAAAAGATAATAATCTAGCAGACTAATTAAGTAGATTAAAGATTACTACTAACTAATAATATGATTTCCTATTTAAACAACATGAGACCATCAAGTTCTCAGACAGCAGACAAGGGAAAAGGCATAGCCTCAACCCAAGATATTACAAACAAAAGGTATTAGGTAACCTTTATTTTAGACCTACATCTTCATTAGAAAGAAACGCCTTAGAATGAATATATTTTGGAGCCAATAATTTAATATTCTTTCCGCCATCCAATTGGACTTTTAAAGTATTACTGAATATATAATAGACAAACACACCAGTACAGATAATTGATTGCTTGCTTGAAAGTTTTGATTGCTTGATCCCCCCTCGACACCGCTTGCTCTCATTGTAATAGCTTTCATTAATGCAATCAAGCTCTCTTTCTTTCTCATTCTCACTCACTTTTTTGTTCTCTCAATTGCTCTTGACATTGATTTTTCCGCACGGCACTGACAGTCTCGTCTAGCGTGCGGAGGGGACCCCGGTTGGCGGATAGTAACTTTGGAATCATCGGTTGCTTAGCCTTACGTTGCCCTTCCAAGAAGTCTCAGGAAGGCGCCGCGTAACAGTTGGTATCAACAGACATGTTTAGTATACAATTTGTGGATATCACATAACAGAAAAGACTCTAAACATTTTATAGCGACCTTAAAGCACTTTGTCAGTATTTCATAGACAAAAACTTAGACAAGAAATTTAAATTTTATGTTGTAGTCCATGGTAGAACTAATGGTGTTTTTCAAACTTGGATAGAAGTGTTAGACTCTATTAAAGACATAAGAAAACCTCTTTTTAAAGGATTTAATGATTATTTTATTTTTTGGTAACTATCCACATTTTATTACCAAAAGTGATCTTTACAACTCAAACAAAGGGGAAAAAAAAACTATACTTTATGCACTATCTGGACAGACCCAGTATAGTGAGGCAACTCAACTTCCTAACTCCTAGCCATCTACTAGCTAAACAGGATACGAATTGAGCCTAGTCATACACTGTTGTAGCTTAGCACACATGCTTACTCGTACAAATACTTCTTGAATAATCTTCTTCACAATTGCTACCTCACTTCTTCTTTTGCTTTGAAATGCTTTATGGTTTCTCTCCATCCATAGCTCATAAACAGTTGTAGCTAGAGACATCCTATATATAGTAGCATCACTCCCTTTGCCTGTGTTCCTCGTTTCACACCAATGTAGTTCTTCGGACCATGATCTAGTAGTCCTCCTAATGCCCTGCCATTGAAGTATCTTACTCCAGACTGCTGTAGTCACTGAGCATTGAAAAAACAAGTGGTCAACACATTCAGGTTCATTTTCACACAATGGGCACTTAGGGCAAAGTTGCATCCCCCAACGAATCAGTCTGTCCTTGGTATAGAGTCTCCTGTGTAGAACTAGGAACAGAATGAATAGCCATTTGGGAGATCCAGGGTTGTTACACATTAGTTTCCTCCAAGCCACTTTAGCATGAGTTCCCAACATCTTGTGGTACACATTCTTGATGGAGAAAGAAGGCATTTGAATCAGGTCGGCTTCAGTCAATCCTGCCTCCTCCATGTACTTCTGAGCTTTCAACACCTTTTGAATAATCCAGCAGGCATGCTTTGGTTTGTTACCCCATAGCGATTCACCTTTCCCATAATAGATGTGTACCCATTGTATCCACAAAACATCCTTCTTCCTACACAAGTTTCATAACAATTTACACAAAGCTGCTTTGTTCTATATGTGCAAGTTCAGTAGATTTAACCCACCTGCTGTCATTGAAAGACATAATTTTTCCCAAGCAACTAGTGCTTTTTTTGATATTTCTACACCACCGGTCCATAGAAATGTTCTGCATATCCTTTCAATAGCC
>NC_081350.1:13218828-13242353 GCF_029784015.1 Lycium ferocissimum
TTTTTTCCCCCACTATGTCTAAAGCCGTAGGCTCAGCTACATTTTTTCCCTTCGGCTGAGTTACCAGTTCCACTTCTTGAGAAGAAACCGAGGGAACGTCCTGGGAGGTGGTCTCGGTGTTGGCAGACATAATAGATGAAAAAGAGGTTGGAAATTTGATAAAGGTACCAAGTTAAGAAAGGGGGAACAATAATTGGAAGGGGAATCGAAAATGGTAATGGCAAGAAGCGTGACAACACTTTTAGTTGAAAAACAGCAGTCGAAAAGGGTTAAGCAAGTTCCTTGCAAACAGATTTAAACAGCAAATATGGGAATTCAAATGGATGAATCGATGAAGAAAATGAAGATGATGAACTGATAGTGAAAAACGAGTGAGGTAAAGAAGTGGAAATGAAGAAGTGAAGAGTGAAGAAAGGAAGGCGGTAAAGGCCTTATATAGGCATGGGTCATACGGCGGTTACAAATCCCGACCAACCGGGGGATGCCACGTGTCCCATCATTAATGAGACGTGATTTGAAAAGACGTGCATAACGGCGGTTGCAGAGATTGGCCGTTCGGGGTGTGACACGTGGCCGGATGACAAGGATGTGACAATCGTTCTCGCCAAAATGAGAAGATAAGAACGAGCCAACGGAACCACCGATTTTGGGATCCATCCACTTTTCCCGTTACTCCGCAAAGCCTCGGTTCGGAAAGTGTGGGGACTATCTGTATACGGTAAAAATCGGGTTAGCGTTTGACCGGTGAGACCGGGGGCCGACAAAAGAAAGAAGGCAAACACTAGCGCTTGATCGGAAGAAGTTTGAAGAAAATCGTTGGGTCCGATTTATCCGGGGATAACTTCTTAGCGCAGTTGGTCCGGTTTCTCTATGGCCGAGTTGATCATGGCCGTTGATCCGGTTCATACAGCTGGGTTAGTCGTGGCCGTTAGCCGATTTTTCTTCATGACCGTTATGATCGTGGCCGTTGGTCCTGGGTAAATCGCTATTCGCCGCCACGTGTGGAAATATCTTTGTCACCTATTTTCGACGATCGACGGCGTCATCGTACGACCCAACCTTATCCATATTACGGCTTCTTTATTTCTAAAAGGGTTTTTATGATGATGAAGGGCCCATAGAGGAAAACTATAAATAGGGGGCACTTCCTTACTTTTAGGGGTTGGCTCTTGAGATCCAAAACATTGTATTTGAATATATATTGAAGCTTTCTCTCTTTCCCTCTCACTCTCTCTGACTTTGGTCCGGTTTACAGCTTTAAATACATAGAATTATATTGTTCAATATTACACGGAAATATATATAAGGATCTTAGTTCAAATCCACGATATTAACATATTAGCCCAAATCATTAGCACACCGATCTACATGCACTTACGTCATTTATAAGCAAATTTACACATACGTTCTTCGTTTATCGAAAAATAGATTAAAGTGCCCACATATCCTATACCTTATTTACAAATTCAACTTATTACCTAATTTCGGGGTAAACAACACTTAAACTCAATTTCGTATGTGCATGCTGAGATTTTCTTTGTGAGCATGCCAGTTTATTTTTTCTTTCTCTTATTTTCAGTTCACTACTTTTATATTTTTACTCGTCATAGAGATGAGCTTACCAGCTAGGTTAGTAATTCTTCAAGAAAAAAAATATTCATACCGAATGCTTATACCAAAATAATGATTGCATTATATGTGTTTGCACATATATAATTATCGCTTAATCATGATTAATTAACGTATAAATTCACTTCATTAAATTATTTAACTATGGTAAGTTACATCGATCTGGTGTACACACCTGATTCAGGTAAATATTACCGTAAAAGCGGAGGATAAGATAATGGAAAGGAATTAGGAGAATTCAGGATTTGATTTTAATTGGTTTGAGTTCGAACTTTTCAGGATTTGATTTTAATTGATTTGAGTTCGAACTTTTATTACAGCTTACTTGATTCGGACAAACCCGATAATTATGTAAATTGGCAAAACGAAATTATCCTCATTTAATTATTTGTTTCTTTTTCTTCTTTGCTCAATCTTCATTAAGTTCTTGCCTCAAAACAATAAACGTAAATATAGATAATGTCGAAGCACAAATCAGCATGAAGCTTGTTTTTAGGCTAAATACCATTTTGAATATATTTTCGAAAGAGAATTTTGAGTTAATTCCCTAAAAGGTCACTCATGTTTTGACAATTGCCTCCTAACATTACTTTTGTTTCTTTTAGGACTAGAATATCACTCAACTATCATCATTTTTTCTCAAAAAATACTAAACATTACAAAACCTCTTTCTCTCCTAATTAGCATGCCATGTCACATTAAAAATTTATTTTTTAATAATAAAATTATGAAATACTTTCAAAGACCTCCCTCCAAGTTTGTCTTTATAACACTTAGTTCCCTTTACACTAGCCTCCCTTATTTTGATTCTTTTGTAACCAAACTAATTTTAAAACTAAAAAGTATTTATATTTCTAATATATCCTTTTGTAACCTTATTTATAATGTTTAAACTATTGATAATAATAGCTTCTCATTGATCGTAAGATTTTTCCTAATTTATAACTATCTAATTTTATAGGTAAAGTGCTGATTTTTTTTGGCTGTACTTGAAAATTTTAATCTTAAACGCTAAAACATGAAATTCAACAACTGTGATACGAAAATTGATTCAAAAAGCTTGGGCTTCATATTACTTCACTGATTATTTTTAAAGTCTCACGTTGTATATACAGTTTCCAACCCTTTTTCGTAGATGTAATTATGCTCCTTCTACCAAAAAAATTAGTTTAAAACTTATTGCAGTTATACAACTATAAGAATTTAAAAAATGAATTATATTCATCTCACCCTCTAAATAGTAAAAGCGAGATGTGCTCATTTTAGCCTAAATATTGCTATTAATAACATGATTATAAGAACAAAGAGAAATATTACCGTAACACTAGAATTTAGGATTTCTTATTTAGATATAAGATAGTTTTAAATTTTTAGCCTAACTATTAATATAATAATCCTAACAATTTTAGGGAAGAGAATTGCTATGAAATATTGTTCCCATAATTAAGTTATAAAAGGGTAAATTTGGAATATATAGATTTTTTATTATTTAAACAAGTTTGGTTACAAAAATCGAAATAAGGGAGGTTAGTGTAAATATCTCAAACCACAAGGGAACTAAGTTTTATCAAGACAAACTTGGAGGGGAGTCTTTGAAATTATTCCATAAATTTATTATTCTAAAAAAAAAAAATGCTGTACTAAGCATGCCAACTAGTTAAGTTGGGCGGCTTTGTAATGTTTAGTATTTTTGAGAAAAACGCATAAAATAGTTGATATTCTAATGCAAAAGAAAAAAAGCATATTGTGAGCAAGTAATTGTCAAAACATGAATGACCTTTTAGGGAATTAACTCAAGAATTTTGAGTATTTCGAAATAGAACTCCCACTTCCCTCTCAACTCCATTTTCGTCATTCCTTATTCTCCTTATACCGATACTTTTAAGTTATATGTTTTGTAAAGAACATTAAGGACATATCAGTCATTTTAAAAAAAAAATTGCTGATTAATCCAAATTTTCATCAACTATTTTTTCTCAGTTTCAGCACTTCAGCCTAAACATTTAACTACTCATGATATTAGTTTCAATACTTAATATTTATCAAACTACTTTCAATCAACTAATCCAAACAAGCTCTAAGCAAGGTTTTTCCGAGTTAATTATCTGCATGCTCTTTCTTCTAGCTATCACAAATTTTTTAACACGGTATACTTGAAAGTGTAAAGCGAAAAAGGCGAGGAAGCAATCGAAGAACAATTACATATTAGACTAAATACCTCTGATGCATTTACATGTCTAGTATAGTTTGAAGGTTGGAAATGGGGAAGAACCCATGTAGCTTATCATCTAAAAGTATCAGCAAACCAGTCCAACAACAAACTCAACATGCTGGCAGAAAAATGAATAGGCAGGCAATGACCTATCTTTACTGAGGAACCTATCTGATACAACAAAATTAGAGTTTTAGTAATCTAGAAACCTAAGTATTTTGGGGCTAGCAGAAACAGAGGTTCCAAAGTACTTGGAGCAAACTTCCTTGCAAAAAGAAAGCACATTGATGTATTTCGGTCGTTGTACGTACAGTTACGTCCTTCCAGCATTCTCTTCATAAACACTTCAGTTATATCCGATTTTCCAAAAGTGGCAGGGTGAGCCCCGCCCCTTGACCAGTCAACCCATGTTATACTTCTGTTTGCCAAGAGATTTGATGCTTGAATAGTCAACATAGTCGGGAAGTAGTGCTCGTCTACATAACATGCTGGCCTGCAAAACTCTGCAAACTTGGGGTAGAATTTTGTGTCTTCGACTACGTAAAGAGCAAGCTTCCTACTCATTTCAAACCATTGTGATCCTTTGCGCCACTGAGAAATGTTAACCTCGGGTAACATATTCTCATTATATCGACCTCTTCCATATGGTCCAGGATCATCAAATGCACCAACAAAGCTATGCTTTGACTGACTTATGTACTTGTAGATGACATTGAAATTGTAGAGAGGGATGCATGACTCAGAAAGCAGAACAAACCACTCATTGGAGATGTCGAGCAATGCATTTGCAAGGAGTCTTCTCTCAGCATCACACATACTCATCCTTCCCCATTCCGTCACCTATTAAGAATGAAGTTACAACACCATTAGCAACTTACACACAACTAAGACAATTGCATTAGAACACTTCCTGAAAGAAGTTTCTACTGAAGATAGAAGATGTAAAACCATCCCAAAGAGACGGCCGTAGAGAACATGAGATAACTGCTATCATATAAAAGCAGTCACGAGAAACTAGCAGCAGAAGTGGATGAAAAAGATACCAAAAAATCAATGATTTTGCAACAAGCTACATTAACGAAATGATACTTGGTCGCATTATCATTCATTGAGCATTTAAGAAACATCAGAAAGGATCATGAATATAATAGAAAAGTCCTGTTTTTTTGCAAGTGTAAGTTGCTTCTCTTATCAGTAAACAAGCAGAGTGCTATGCGATCTTTTTTTTTTTTTTCCAATTAACCAAGAAATCCCCGAGGGCCAATGACGCACGGTTCAAAACTCAATGGATAACGGGCACCTATCCTGCTCCACTCATTTACCAGACTTTTGTTAGAAGCAGGTTCGAACCCGTGAAACCAAATTGAAGCTGAGGTCTTACCACTAGACCAAAGCATTGGGGGCATTATGATGTTCTTGTTACAGCATAACTTACATTGTTTTGTTTGACTGATTGGAATTACAAATGCTAATAACATTTGACATTATACAAAACATGCATGCACAAGAGCTAAAAGACAAACTTAATCCTCTACCACTTGCGTAACTGTGCAATATGATGTTAGCCTTTTCGGATATTTTTTAAATTTCACTTTAAAAAGCTCCACTGTCATTATTCTGCTCACTTAACTACTACCTATGGGAAAGAGAAGATCAGCTCAGATCACTGGAGCGGAATGCTCGAAACAGAACATATAAACTAAAACTGAGAAGTATTAACACAATTATACTAATATGTCGCAAAAGATGCAGGTCAAACAATTCGGTGGCATATCTTGGATGAGATGACTGACAAATATTAGAAATATATGCTCCTGGAGAAACTAAGATTTTTCAGGCAACATGATCCTTGACATTAGTTTTCACCTTCAAAATCTTCCCCTTGGCAGTGCTATTCAAAACAACTTTAGAAGCTAACAGTGTGAGATAAGAGGTTTGCCTAACAGCCTAAGCTTTACTTATCAACAGCAAATACTTAAAAACTCGAGCACACCGTCCTAAACTTAAATCAAGATTCTTCAACAAGATCTTAAGCATTAACTTAACAGGGAAAACCCTCTGGTTCAAATATCTAGAAGCAAATATTTCTAGCTCAACTACGAAGAGGAATACCCGAATAGACAATTATACTGCAGGTCCGCCCAAGTGATCCTGAGATATTATTCACAGGGAATAACTGGAGGATGACTTAAACACGCCACATCACTACATTACTTGTAAATTTGGTTGCCCGTAGATTCAGATGTACGGTGAGACACAAGAACACCAATGAAGGTACCCTTGATTCAGAACATCCACACTGTTTCTGAGAATACTCTACAGCCATTTGGCAAGGACATGGAAACCCATAGGAATCTATGACCAGCAAAAAGAGACTCTACATGACTTGTTGAAAGTAATTGTCCAGCAAGACCCACTGTACACACCTTGCTAGTTCATGTTAGTCTATTAGAAGACAATCGTAAATTATATCCTACTGACTTCTTTTATTTGGATAAGTAAATGATATGGAAGATGGAAACAGGTCTGGAAGACCATTCCTCTTCGTATCATTTGGACTATTTGCTTGGAAAGGAATAAGAGAATGCTTTGAAGATCAAAAGCAGAATATTTCTTTTGTAATGAACAGATGCCTATATGATTTATACTTTTGGTGCAGGAGTAGGATAATAGAGAATATTTCTCAGTATTTTGACTTTCTTGACTTTTTGGGAGTATGATTGGAACTAGCAATGTTGTAATCCTTTCTTTTTGAAGTGCCTTCTTGATACTCTATTATAGAAATTTATCTTACCTTATCAAATAAAATAAAAAATTGGTTAAGTAAATGATATCCTGCTGAATTGAGAAGGTTAACTTGTTCTATAGGTTTTTATTTATAAACAAAGGCCTGCAGTAACAAGTTCAAACTACAGGACTTAAGATCATGGAAGTTTTGATATGAAACAAGCACTTCTATATTATTTGTTATACCGCTCAATCCCACCCTAATGGCACACATTTAAGATCAAGCCGTCATCGTTTTATCCGGTGATCAACTTCAAAAATTAGATCTGCTCATGGAACTGGATAACTGAAACTTGTAAGAGAATTTGCATAAACATGTTCAAAGCTCTCCTTGAAGAAGCTAGCAACAATGCAGCCCAAAAACCAATCTTCAGATGGTTTGCAAAGAGGAAAACACAAGGACAAAACCACATATTCATTAACCATGTCTTTAACATTACAATACAATATTAGCTGATTGATCAGGCTTTCCAACTTAGATATAAAAAATACACCATCAATAATGTCCGCAGTGTCCAGCATGATATCTTTGGCAAACTACCACATTTTGCATAAGTTGTAGAGATGCTTGCCCCAACTTCAAATCAAAAGATGCATCTCTTACTACAAATAGCTTATCCTCTCTCCCTCTCTGATGTAAAAAAAGAAATTTGAAAAAAAGTACAAATTGCCTAGGTCACACCAAGGGAGAAAACTGGGAAAGGATCACCGTTGTCTCCAGTGCTTCGAGAAGTTTAGGTCACACCAAGGGAGCAAAAGGAAAAAAAAAATCCTGATACATCCCACATTGGTAATGGCAAAACGAAGGAGGAAGGACTGATCATTAAAAGTAGAAATCCTTTCATGGCATCAGCCCAAAAAGACATTAATTAGGAATGATCTTCTGGTCATGGAGAGTACATGAATTCCCTTCAACACAAAAAAGGAAACCTGGATGAATGAAGTTCCTGTCATTAGGGATGCATGAGTTGGCCTTACAAGAGAAAATGCAATCTAGTACTTGTTGAACCATATCTCTTTTTCAGGAACAAGTTACATGGAAGGACAGACATAATAAAAGATCTGGCCCACAGTTTAGATGGTATTATGAACCGCAGAGACAAAATAGGAGACTACCACCTTTCATCATAAAAGACACAAAAACAAACATAAAACAAGAAAAACATTAAGGGGTTGTTTGGTGGCTGGTTAGAGTTATGCAGGTATTAGTTATTCCACCTTCCACCCAGCATAAAATAATACATAGATTCTCTCATAACATACACATGAATTAGTTATGCGGGATTGTAAGCTGGTAACTAGACACTGCACTTGGTTTACTAAATTTTATACATAGCAACTAAAATGCCACCAAACATGATACTACTAGTTATGCTGGTTTTTACATGAATAATTCACTTTCTAACCAGCAACCAAACGACCCCTAAGGTATAGATTGATACAGAAGACATGTATAAACGAGGGCAAATCTGCAGGGACATACCTGACTGGGAATTTGCCTCTTGTAGAACACTGATGAGGCTGGGAAATTAGCCTTAAATGATGGCAATGAATGAATATAAATAGAATATAACCCTTTATGCCCCTTAAAAAACCTCTCCCAAATAGGTGCCAATGGCAATGGCCCTTTAGTCAAGAACATGAATGCAATCTTGGGAACCCTCTTGAATGGATACTTCTTTATTCGCGGTACCATAGAAGCCCTCCATAACAACTCTTTATCAGACATTTTATGTAGCAAATTGGATGGTGGATTAATCCAACGCTCTAAGTTTTTATTAGATTCTTCCTCAATACATGGCACTAAACTAGGCTTTACTGAAGGAACTATGCTATGAAATCCAAAGTACTTGATCATATAAATACTAGCCACAGAAAAAGTAAAACACAAAAACAGAAACAACATCAGTAACTGTAACAGCCTCTGTGGCAAAGCCCTAGTTTTATTCTCCTCCATTTGAACAACTCTTGATTGCATCTAATTATATGTCAAAATCCAATCCTTATCAACAATCTAACATCAAACTTTCCCTTCTCAGTATGTTTCTGTTACTAAACCCCATAAAAGTAAAGATCATCAAAATGATATCTTTTCCAAACCCCAGAAACTAAAACAGGATTTACAGAAAAATAGGAACCAAGATTCAAGCTTTACAAATCAAAGATTTGAGCTTTTTGACAAATATGGGGTTTGCTGAAAAGAGAAGAACAGTCAAGTAAATCTTGAAACACAAGTTTGTTAGAAAAAAGACTAGGGAGTTACAGTATTGTGGGCTACAAAAGAAAGTAACAGTCTACAATTGAATGCAGGATAAGATTAATTTGGAAAATGCTGAAGAGATTAGTATTGAAGGCAGGACCAATCAGCTTTTGACAATTAGTGAAGGAAAAATTATTGATTAGTCAAATATTTGACTGTTAGGAGTTAATTTTGAGGGACAAGAGAGTATAAAAAAAGAAAGGAAAAAAAGAAAAAGCTGAATGAGCAAACCAAAAGAGAGAAAAGTGGGGTAAAAAGAAAAAGGAAGAAAGAAAGGAAATGAGCATAAAAATTGGCAAAATAGTGAAAATTGCAAAGGTGGTAGCAAGTAACTAGTAAGGGGAGACTGAGGGAGATCTAAAGAATAAGGAATCTGGTTGAACGTGTTTGGGAATGTTGGCACATCACATGCGCACAGAGAGAGAGAGAGAGAGAGAGAGATCCTCCTCAAGTTCGTTGGTAGGTGGGTGATGGCGTGGGTGGTGAGGTTGAGTGGGGTCTAGTGGGGTTGGGTTTTCCTCATGTTTTAGGGGTGTTTGGTATAATGAAAAAAATTTACTCAAAAAAGACAACAAATTATATTAGTTTTATTATAGCTAAATTATAAATTGGTGTGAAACTATATTAATGATCATATATTCATATTGATATGATTTACGTTATATATGTGTTGTTTAATTGTTCACAAGTCATACCAGCTTGGTATGATTTGGTATTACGTATCTTTGTTCTATCTATTTTGTTAAATTATTCACAAGTCATGCCGGATTAACATAGCTTTCTGTTATCTTTATTCTACACTTCTTGTTAAGTTATTCATAAATCATGTCAAATTGGTATAACTTTGTAGTATCTTCATTCTACCTATCTTGTTTAATCAGTCGCAACCCGTTGGATTAATATGACTTTGTGCTATATTCATTCCACATATCTTGTTCGATGTTCACAAATTTCGTTGGGATGACATGTCTTTGTGCTATATTCATCGTACGTATCTTGTTCAATCGTTCACAAATTTCATCGAATTGACATGACTATGCTTGTTCAATTATTGACAAAAAAAAAAAAAAAAAGCATAATGGAAGAAATCATGACGATCTTGCTTGACTTTATGTTATATTCATTTTATCTATCTTGTTAAATTGTTTACAAATCATGACTAATTGTCATGACTTTGTGCTATATTAATTCTACTCATCTTGTTAAATTGTTCTCGAAATTCCCATCGAGTTGGCATGGTTTTGTGTTTATTCATTTTACTTTCTTGGTAGATTGTTCACAAATCCCTTTCTATTGGTGGGACTTTGTGTTTGTTCAACTTTTCACCAAATTTTGTGATTGATATGATTTTGTGTTATCTGCATTCTACAGATTTTGTTAAATTACTAACAAATTCCGCTGGATTAAAATGATTTGTTTGTGTTGTTCGACAAGGCGTTTTTTGAATTTGCAATCAAATTTTGATCAAACCATTTTAAATTTGCTCCAAAATGATCTCTAATTTGAAATAAAGTCTCGAGACACCAATACAAACAACACCAAATCAAGAAGACATTTCTTCGACACTTTCAAATGACTAATATGGAGTTTTGAGATTCTTCAAGTAAATCTTTAAATGAGTGTTTTAACTACAAATTTAAGCACAAATAATCTATACTCATGTGATATTAGCAGTAAAAAATCACGAGCTTCGAATTTTCATCCCCAAACAGAAATTCAAGCTTAAAAGTGAAGAGTTATGATGTTCTTGATAGTATTCACTTGCAACCACGAATTACTAAATGCTTATTTTACAATTATGAATAGAAGAAGAAGAAGAGAAAAAGAAGAGGAGGAGGAGTTGGATAAGAAATATCAAAATGAAAATGTAAAAACATAATCTATACTATATTAAAAGCACAAAGGGCCTTAGAAATGTTGATTGAACTTTTTGTCCTTCATTAAAATACTCTACAATAGACAAAATTGTCAAGAGAAACCATAAGCTAGATTGAAAACGTAGCAGCAAGTAGGGAGGACAACATCCTTGATCTCAAACCTTAATTATCTAGGTAAATTTTTACCTTTTCGTATTTGGTTATATTCGTAAGTTCTGTTTGATATATTCCTTATTTCTCTTTGATCATAGGCAGTGTCATACAAAAAATTGAGCTCAAAATTTTGGGAAAAAAATTAGATATATAAAAGCATGAAACGTCGTAGTGAAATATCATTTGCCTTTTATACCTTTTAAAAATAAATTTTATATTGGACATAATTATCATTTAATTTTTTTTAATAATATAAAATATAATTAATTAAAACTTTGATCATTAGCATCTTTCCTTATTTGAAATGTATAAAAACTCCAAATATTTAGGAATTTAAATTCAGTAAGTTTTGGCTTATATAAATTCCTTTATTTTAGGATGTATTATTTCAACATTAAATAACAATTAATTAATAAAAAGATAAATCTTAGTACTTACAAAATATCACTTTTTTCCAAGTTTTTGCATCAATAAGTACCTGTGTTACTATTATATTTGGAATGTTTGTTTATTTGTACTTTTATGAAAACTATTTTTGTTAAATTACGCTTTGAAAAAAGGTCAAAATTTTGTTCAACAAAAAGTTTTAAAAAGTTAGAACTTGATTAGTATTAGAAGTGTGTGCAAAATTCATAAAAGTTCAATGAAATATAGACTCCAAATAAAATGGTAACACAATACCCATGTTGCTACAGAAACTTGGAAAGAACCAATGATTCTTAAGTCTTAGGATTTACTTTTTAATTTGTGCTTATATTTTAAAAAGGGCTTTTTGTTAGAAATGTCTTTTGAAAAATATTTTTAAATAGTAACGATTTGTGTTTGGTTAATCAATTTGAAAAAAAAAAAATCTTTTACCAATATTAGATGTGAAACAGGTATAAATTGCTTTTGTTTGGTATAAAAAAAGCATGAACAAACACCTCAACTCTCTAAATAAGTATTTTGTTAAATTCTTAAAATTTACCCAACGCTTGGCCAATAGTAAGTACGTAGAAGGGTTGGTTCGGTTCGCGTCGGGTTTTTAAATTTATACACCAAACCAAACCAATAAAATTCGGGTTTTTCAACCTCGGGTTTTCTCGGGTTATTCGGTTTTCTCGGATTTTTTCGGGTTTTTTTTTTCGGAATAGTGTTGATACAATACATATAACTTTTACTTCAAATATTTCGTCACAGTAAGATATAACTATATAATTAAGGTGTTTTTAAGAAAATAACACAAAATGTGAGAAGAGTGATGACATTGTATTAAAATATTCAACAAAAACTAATAAAATCGGTTAAAATAAATATTGCTAATTAACAAGCCATAAAGAAAATGACCATAATCTAAAAATTAAGTCATGCTAAAATAAGCACGGCTAATAAGTATTAATTACATGAAAGGAAAAAAACTTAAGTTATGTATTTTCACTCTCTAAACTAATTATGCAAAACTAAAGAATAGATATCCAACATTATTGTCATTCCTAGTGGTAAATTGAATTTCTTTTGTTGTTAGTGTTGCTGGTTTTTGGTTTGAACTTTATTTGAGTTACAAATATCCATAGGATATAAAACTTATTGACTCAAAATTCTAAGTTCAAGCTTGAATAATATGATAATAGATAAAAAAAACTACTTAAAAAATAAAAGAAATATTTATAAATTCCATTACAAATAAATATTTTAAAAAAATACACGTAATACGGGTTGGTTTGGTTCGGTTTTGACTTTTTTTAGTTAAAACCAAACCAAACCAATTATGATCGGGTTTTTTAACACCAAACCAAGTCAAACCAAACCACTAGTCGGGTTTTTTTTTTGACTCGGTTTTCGAGTTTGGTGCGGTTTGTCGGTTTTTCTTTTAGGCAATATACTACTCTTGTAAAAGTTGAAGGACTACACTTTTCATTCTCAAATTTCTAAGAAATCAAAAGTACCAAAATTCTATAATTCATGTTATCGTTTTGAATTTAGAATTAAATCAATGAATAATAATAATTTTTCAAAAAGTTGTTTAGGTTTACAACGATATTCAAGTTTGCATTTTCAAGTCGTTTTCTCAGAGAATGACCTTTATAATATTCAAGTTAACAATGTGAATATAAGTTAATACGTTATGCTACTCTCTCTAAGCTTCTAAAGCAAACATGAATTCTTCCTTTATTGAGTTAGCTAAGTTGGATTAAGATACATAAGTTTAGGACCTTACCTCTTTTTTCTTTTAATTTTTATTTTAATACTAAAATTATTATTTTATAATAAATTGCATTTGGCTAAAAGTGTTGAAAAACTAATAATAAGAAGTTGAAATATTTGGTAATAAAATTTTGATAAATACATTCTCCTGTTAAAATGATTTAAATGCCCTTATTGTTATTTACACTATAAGGACATGATTTGTGCGAAACTTGAAATTCCAAACTAATTCAAATATAAAATTATTTGTCTCATTTATTTTTAATACAAAATTGATTAGAAAAGATTACTTTCGATAAAAAGTAGTTATTTTATGATAAACTAAAATATAATCGACATTATTTCTTTCAAACACAACACAAATGAATTTAAAACGTAAAGAAGATGAATGGTCAAAGAGAAAGCTTAATAATTATCAAGTCAATAGCACATAGAGACTAAAATATAGACCAAGATTTATTGTTTTGGTTAAATAAAAGATCAATTTAACTAAATATCATTAATAAAGAGATACTCCCTCTGTCCCAAAAAGATTGTCCTCTTTTGACTTGACACAAAGTTTAAGAAATAAATGATGACTTTTGAAATGTGTGGTTCAAAACAAACCTTAGATATTTGTGTGGCCGTAAATCATCTCATAAAGTTAAATTGTTTCTAAATATAGAAATGTAACAATCTTTTTGGAACAAACTAAAAAGGAAAGGAGGACAATCTTTTTGGGATAGAGGGAGTATCAAGTAAGATACTACAAAGCGTAGTGACATCTCATATAATAAATATGAGCTCTTTTAAATACAACTCAACTAATTTAACTAAATTCATCATTCTTGCATTCCGAGGATACCAAATTTAGCTCTTTGTGTCAATGTAATAACATTTTCTCATCATTTAAATAAATATTGTATTTATTCTTTTTACAAATTATTTTATTGATCAACACGATACTCACGTGCAACGTATGTACACTAAACTAGTCTATATAAAATAAAAGAAACCTATTTATGTAATAGGGCAAAGGTGCAAATATACCCCTCAACTTTAAGATTTAGAGCAGATATACCCTTCGTTAAAAAAGTGGAGCATATATATCCCTGCCGTTACAAAATAGGGCAAATATAACCCCGTCGTTACACAAGTGGTGCGAATATACCCTTTTTGCAAACAATTATTTTTAACAAATCATTTAGCTTGTTTTTTAATTAAAAAATGCTACATGGCTTTGAAAAATAAGTCTACCAATTTTATTTTATTTTTTGAGTGGACTTGTTTTTCTAAAGCGAAGTGGTAAATTTTTTTCTTGGTGGGACGGGTTTGATTCCTTTAAAATAATTGGTAAATTTATTTCTTTTAAAAACACAAAGATATTTTTTAAATGAATCAGACTCGACTCACCAGAAAAAAAAATTACCATGTGGCTTGAAAAAAATAAGTTTACTAAAAAAAATGGGTGAACTTAATTTTTTAAAGTCGCGTGACATTTTTTAACTAAAAATAAGCTAAAGGATTCTTTAAAAAAAAAATCATTAGCGAAAAGAGTATATTTGCATCATTTGTGTAACGGCTGGGGTATATATGCATCACTTTTTTAATGAGAGATATATCTGTTTTAAATCACAAAGTTGAGGGGTATATTTGCACCTTTTCCCTTTATAATATATGCAAAAACCGGGACTGAACCGGGACATAAGATAAATATCAGTCCCTTAGGGGGATAACCTGAGAAATGTCTTCAAATGGGGATCCTTTTTGACCACTTTTTATTGTTACTGGATGGCGTATGCACGGGCCCAACACTTTGAATTATATAGTGTATCTACGTGTATGTAGTTGTGTACAATTGTAAAGATTTATGTATTGGGTAGTGATAGTATATATATTTTATATTGCTAATAAACATACATAAGTTTGCACTGTCTATGCATATGTATAGATGAACATTAGTACATATACACAAAGCCCGTGCTAGCACGGCCCAACACAAAAAATAGTACCACACTTTTCTTTTTAGTCAGTCTAAAAAAGAATGATATATTGTTATGTTTAGAAATCATTTAACTTGAAACTTTTCCTTTTACCTTTAATGAAATGATTTAAATGCACACAAATATCTATGACTTGTTTTAGACCACAAGTTTCAAAAAAATTTCCTTTCTTTTTTAAACTTCGTGCCTAGTCAAACTATGTCACATAAATTAGGAGAGAGAGAGTACCTTTTAGTAATATAATTATGAAATTTTTATTCTAGAAAGTATTATAATTCAATTAATTGAAAATATCAATAAATTATTTTACTTAGTCCGCTTCTTCCATATATGACTTTCCTGGTTTGGTTCTCCAATTGAAAGATTTGAAATACACCTTCTCCTACCGAGTTTCATGCCATCATCTCTTTCTACTCAATAACACTGAAAAACGCTTTCATGAGTTAGCATCTGTTGTAATCTTAAATTTTTACGTATAGACCAACTTCATCATTTTAAGAAAATATGTGTATACGTTTCTTGACCATTTATATTTCGTCTTCTTGATGTTATTCCTCATTATTTGTGTGAGACTTATGTGTCTAAAATTAGTACATTTTTATCCTTACCCAAAGGTATAAGTTTTAAATCCTTTGGTTTTATGACTTCTTTAGTGGTTTTTGTGTTCAATTTAAATTGTTATTTTTTTTTTCTTGAATTTCTCTTCTTTAAATTTTCTCTAAGCGTACCTTTACCATTTTTTGAACTTGTTATCATTAATACACCTTCTCCTACCGAGTTTCATGCCATCATCTCTTTCTATTCAACAACACTGAAAAACGCTTTCATGTGTTAGCGTCTGTTGTAATCTTAAATTTTTAAGTATAGACCAACTTCATCATTTTAAGAAAATATGTGTATACGTTTCTTGACCGTTTATATTTCGTCTTTTTGATGTTATTCCTCATTGTTTGTGTGAGACATATGTGTCTAAAATTACTCAAAGGTATAAGTTTTAAATCTTTTGGTTTTATGACTTCTTTAGCGTTTTTTGTATTCAATTTAAATCGTTATTTCTTTTTTCCTGAATTTCTCTTCTTTAAATTTTCTCTAAGCGTACATTTACCATTTTCTGAACTTATTATCATTATTTAAATGTCCTTTTTTTTTTTTTTTTTTTTGGCAATTGTCTCCTACTTCTTCACTTGGACCCCACCTTAATATTTTTTTTCCAATTGTCTCCTAATTCTTCACGTGGATCCCACCTTAATTTTTTTTTAAATTATTTTAATTAACTATATTAGTAGAGTGGGTGATTGACGATCAAACCCACTCTTCTAATTCTAAAAAAATATATTTAAATATTTCAAAAATATACAATCCAGCATAAAATATTACATCCACGTAGTTATATTTTTAATTTACATCGGTATAGCCAACTTTTTTTACAATAGTGTTTATACACACGATATACAACATTATTCACTTACTATAAATAATGTGTCGATCTTATATAAAACTGTATAATAATATATAAAAGGGTCATTTTGGGTAATACTAAAAATATGAGTCATTTCGGGTAAATATTTTTTCACCCACAGCACAATGTGGATCCCCGCCTTAATTATTATTATTATTTTTTTTACATGAGTAGGATTTTTTTTTTTTACATGAGTAGGAGGTGGACGACGATACCACCTCCAAATATAGTTAAAATTACTGTAAATAATGTGTCGATCTTATATAAAAGTGTATAATAATGTATAAAAGGGTCATTTTGGGTAATACAAAAAATATGAGTCATTTCGGGTAAATATTTTTTCACCCACAGCACACATGTGGATCCCCACCTTTTTTTTTTTACATGAGTAGGAGGTGGACGGCGATACCACCTCCAAACTCATGCTTTTAATATAATACGATATACAACATTATACACTTACATTTCGTAAATAATGTGTCGATCTTATATAAAAGTGTATAATAATGTATAACGGATCTTATGGTCATTTTGGGTAATACTAAAAATATGAGTCATTTCGGGTAAATATTTTTTCACCCACAGCACACATGTGGATCCCCACCTTAATTTTTTTTTTTTTTTACATGAGTAGGAGGTGGACGACGATACCACCTCCAAACTCATGCTTTTAATACACACGATATACAACATTATACACTTACTGTAAATAATGTGTCGATCTTATATAAAAGTGTATAATAATGTATAAAAGGATCATTTTGGGTAATACTAAAAATATGAGTCATTTCGAATAAATATTTTTTCACCCACAGCACACATGTGAATCCTCACCTTATTATTATTATTTTTTTTTTTTACGTGAGTAGGAGGTGGACGACGATACCACCTCCAAACTCATGCTTCTAATATAGTTAAAAAATCTTGCAATTGTATACCAGTAACTAGTAACTAGTAGTAACACTTATTCAACTAATGATTTCGTCTGAATTTTCAATGTAACTTGGCAACACATAAATAAATCATGAATGTGTGCAAATGACATACGTCACACACACATATGATATTTTCCAGCTCAGATATTCACTTCGTTTGGTTCACTTTACTAATTTGGTTGTTCATTTCCATTTCCAGATTTGTTTTGTTTTGTTTGGACAAGTTGGATATTTTAATAAGTTAATAAAATAAGTCGCTGGACCCACCAGTGACCTTGTCCTGCAAAAAAAAAAAAAAAAAAAATGATATTTTCCGTGCAATTTATGTTTGGCTTGCATCAAATGATGTAAACTAATTTCATCAGTATTGTCCTTTAAAATAAAGAATCCTTTTCGGCACTCTTTATCAGTAAATCTTTGCATTTTTATACAAGTTATACTTATTTAATTAAGGATTTCATCTGAGTTGTTAATCTAATTTGACAATACAAAGAAAAATTATGTTTTATAATCTGGTAGACGTACTTTCTCAAAATAAATTTATCAACTTTGGGCAATTTGCACTATTGCCCTTATTCGGG
The DNA here is from genome assembly GCF_029784015.1 of Lycium ferocissimum. NCBI lineage: Eukaryota > Viridiplantae > Streptophyta > Magnoliopsida > Solanales > Solanaceae > Lycium > Lycium ferocissimum. Next base: position 13,236,888 of record NC_081350.1, read on the forward strand.
GGTGGGCTTTAATTTTTGCCCCTCAAATTGCTGGTCTTTAATTTTTGCTTTTTGCCTAATATCCCGTGGTTCTGGATTCGAATCCCATCTCAGTTAAAAAAATATCGCAAAGCAAAATTTCGTAGCAAAATTAGGCCTATTCGGGCAAAAGTTAGGCATTAAGGCAGAGGTTTCGCAAAGCCTTATCTTACGAAATTCTTATTTTTTTTACTGAGTGTGGGTTCGAACCCAGAACCTCAAGATATTTTCGGCCACTTTTTTAAGCGAATAGCAAAATTAAAGACCAGCGCCTTTGAAGAGCAATCTGTGCAAAAAAAAAAATGAAAATAAAATCTAGTGACTCACATCCTCTGCATTCAAATATCAATAAGGGTGTATAATCTCTAGTTCTATTATCACTTCGTTCAGGTGACGACTCCAACCTGTGATCACGGTAACGATATGTGCCACACTTTGAACAGATTGACGACTCCAATCAGTGATCACGGTAATGAATGTGTTAGAAGCTAGCTAATGAATAAGCTAGCTAAGTGGGCGTGAATGAGAAATGGAGGGAAAAAGAAAATGTAGGGAAAATTGAAATTTGGAGAAGTAACTTTTCTAAGTGCTCTTTCTCCCACATTGGTGGTAGAAAATAACATTTGTGTGCTTATATATAGAAGCACTTCTTTTAGCTCTTAAAGAGTTGAGAAGAGGGACTTTCCTCGCGTCGTCATCGTCGCTCGGCTCGGGATTTGAATTTGGTCAAATGATCTGATTGATTGATAATCTTTTTAGACCAAATTTATTTTATTCATTTTCCAATTCTGGAATTTACAAAACTGAGTCAGTGTCTTGAGTGATTCGTTGTCATTTTTGAGTTCGCGTGAAGTCAAAGGCGTTTGAGGTACTGCTACATCTTTGACAGGTTTATCCGTTTTATCCTGGGAGGATGTAATCCTTAACCTCAGGTACTGGAACAACAACCCCTGTCATTGGCTCTACGAGCAATGTTGCTAGTTCTAGTCGTTCTGCTCCGGCACCGCAACCGGCGGAGAAACCAGAAAAATTTGCTGGAATTAAGTTTAAAGGATGGCAAAAGAGAATGTTTTTTCTATTTGACCACCCTGAGTTTGCAAAGGTTCATAAGGGAAGATGCTCCAGTTCCTGAAGAAGGAGTACCGGACAATGAGCGCTTCATGGTTATCGAGGCTTGGAAGCATTAAGATTTTTTGTGCAAGAACTACATCCTTAGTGGTTTAGAGGATGATTTGTACAATGTCTACAGTACTGCAAAAACTTCAAAGGAGTTATGGGATGCTCTTGAGAAGAAGAATAAAACTGAAGACGCGTGTTTGATAAAGTTTGTAGTTGTAAAAATTTTTGGACTATAAAATGATGGACAATAAATCTGTCGGAACTCAAGTCCAAGAGCTTCAATTCCTTGTCCATGATCTCCTTGCTGAAGGAATGATAATTAATGAGGCGTTTCAAGTGGCTGCTATGATTTAAAAATTGCCTCCTTCGTGGAGAGATTTTAAAAACTACCTGAAACACAAACGCAAGGAAATGACCCTAGAAGATCTTGTGATTCGTCTAAAGATCGAGGAAGATAACAAAGATGCATAGAGGAAGGTTCATAGTAATTCAACAATATCAGGTGCAAATATTATTGAGACTGCTCAACCAAAGTCTAGCAAGAGGAATAAATCATCTCGGCCGGCGAACAATTCTAAGAAGAAAAAGTTCAAAGGAGACTGCTACAATTGTGGCAAGACTGGACATAAATCTGTAGATTGTCGTGCCCCCAAGAACCAGAAGAAGAAAAATCAAGCAAACATAATTGAGAAGAATGAAGAAGAGGAGGAATTGTGTGAAATGTTCTCCGAATGCAGTTTGGTTGGAAATTTGATGTGCCGTGAAATTACGGGATATTCGATGCTAATTCCTTAAGCTTTTGTTACTCTTCAAGCACTTTTGGTGTTACTTTTCATGTATTTATATCGTTTTGTAGGATAAGATGTCCGGAGAGCATAACGGAGCAAAATGGAGCAAAAATAGAACAAGCAGCACATGCGAGTAGCATGTTGTGCATGCGAGCAGCACTTGCTGCAGCATGTGCTGACAGAGATATGAAAAATTGAAGATAGTTGGTGCAGCACATGCGAATAGCATGTTGTGCGTGTGAGCAGCACTTGTTGTAGCATGTGCTGCACCACAGCTGCTTGTATATGCACAACATGCTAGAGTTTGGTGCAACATGTGACTGGCATATTGCACATGCGACACCAGATACAATTAGCATGCATGACACGCAGGGTATTTTTGTCCAGAAATTGTTCCTGTTTTGGCAAGTCTATAAATAGAATGCTAGGGTTTGTAAAACTCATCTTTGGCCATTTTAACACAAGTTTTGGAGACTAGGGTTCTTACACTCACACTGGGGATTGAAGATTTGAAGACTCTGATGAGAAATTTCTTACTCTTTTATTCATTTCTTCAATTTCTTATTGTGTATTGAATATTTAAGTGTGTAGCCTTCACTTGAATCTTGTTTATGGAAATATTCTATGATTAAAGTGTTGGATGAAACTCTTGTTTTGCTTATGTATTGAATGATTTTTATTGCTAATGAAGTGAGTTAATGTTGTTTCAGTTAATCTTGTTCTTTAATGTTTCTTAAGGGATTAGCTAACCCTAAGACCCGCCCATTTACTTTGATTTGAGCTCGGAAGAGGAAAATTGATGTTGGGAAAGATTAATTAATAAGAATTTGAGGCTTTAAACCTCATCTAATAACTTGAGCTAGGAATAGGAAAGTTACTTGAAATTCAATTGGTTGTGCTTGATATCACACTCTAAGGCTTGGAAAAGCTTATAGTGAAATTCATTGATTTGGTTGGAAGTCTTTCAATGAGGTTCTAGAACCATTATCTATTAACATAAGCTCGCTCTTAGCTGTAAAATCGTGAAATATATTGGATCGTTACTTGAACGTAATTTCCTTTGTATCCATACTTGTGGCCATTGATCATTTTATCCGTTTTCTAGTTAGTTTTATCTTTGTTAGTTGTTAAACCAAAAATCAAATATTGAAAAAGTGTTTGGCTTAGCGTAGAAAGTGATAATTCCTTACTTGTTTAAATCGCCTATTATATTGTTCCCTGTGGGATCGACCCCGACTCATAGTTGGATTGCATACGACTGTGTACACTTTCTATTTGAGGAGTGGATTTGGACGTTAACAAAATCCAACAGATTGGTGGATTGATTCTAGCGCCACACGCCATGTCTGCTCCAACAAAGAAATGTTTATCTCATATGCTCCAGCAGGGCCCGAAGAAATGATCTTTATGGTAAATTCCGCAACACCTAAGGTTCAAGGCGTTGGGAATATTACTCTCAAAATGACTTCGGGCAAGACATTGACTTTGAAGAATGTTCTTCACGTACCAGAAATCAGAAAGAACTTAGTTTCTACCGGACTTCTAGTGAAGAACGGTTTTAAGTGTGTTTATGTATCCGACAAAGTTGTTATAAGTAAGAACGATATGTACGTGGGAAAAGGTTACCTCACCGAGGGCCTTTTCAAACTTAATGTAATTGCTATCAATAATAATAAAGTTGAGGTTTCATCTTACTTGCTTGAGTCAGATTCTTTATGGCATGAACGTTTGGGACATGTTAATTATAAAACTTTGCGGAAAATGATCAACTTGGAAGTATTGCCTAAGTTTGAATGCAACAAATCAAAATGTCAAATTTGCGTTGAGTCTAAATATTCTAAGCATCCTTACAACTCTGTTGAAAGGAATAATTATTCATTAGACTTAATTCATACGGACATTTGTGATATGAAGTCAATACCATGTCGCGGTGGAAATAAGTATTTCATAACTTTTATTGATGATTGTTCACGATATTGCTATATTTATTTACTTAATAGTAAAGATGAAGCAATAGATGCATTCAAGCAATATAAAAACGAGGTTGAAACACAAGTCGAGTAGAAGATCGAAATGATGCGCAGTGATAGGGGCGGTGAATATGAGTCTCCTTTCGAAGAAGTTTGTTTGGAATATGGTATCATTCATCAAACAACTGCTCCCTACACGCCACAATCCAATGGGATTGCGGAAAGAAAGAATCTTTAAAGGAGATGATGAATGCTTTATTAATAAGTTCTGGATTACCGCAGAACTTGTGGGGGGAAGCTTTACTTACAACTAACCGAATACTCAATCGAGTATCCCATAGCAAAACATAGTCCATTACATATGAAGTATGGAAAGGAAGAAAACCCAACTTGAAATACTTGAAAGTGTGGGGGTGTTTGGCTAAAGTGTAGGTTCCTAAACCCAGAAGGGTAAAAATAGGACCCAAAACCGTTGACTGTGTTTTCTAGTAAAGCATATCAATTTTTGGTGTACAAATCAGAAAGTCCCAACATTCATACCAATACGATAATAGAATCAGATAATGCTGAATTTTTTGAAACTATTTATCCGTATAAAGGTAAGTGTGATTCATCTGGCGAAGGATCTAAATGACCTCGGGAAGAATTAAAGGAAAATACACCAAGTAACGAAAATCCAAGGCGTAGTAAACGTCAAAGGACATCTACATCCTTTGGATCAGATTTCTAACATTTTTGTTAGAAAATGAGCCTCAAAATTTTAAAGAAGCTATGACTTCTTCGGAAGCTCAACATTGGAAAGAGCCAGTCAATAGTGAAATTGAATCCATATTAAACAACCATACATGGGAGTTGGTTGATCTTCCACCCGGGAACAAACCTTTAGGTTCTATATTTTTAATTTCCATATTTCTCGAGTCCAAGACGGGGTGAGGATGCCCTTAGAAAATTAAAAAAATTCAAAAATCCCGAGAAAATTGCAAAAATTGATGTTTAATTATTATTTTTTAACAATTAAAAGAAATTACGAATTATTTATTTTCACAAATGTGATTTGAAAAGAAGATGCACATCCCGTTCTGTCTAGCTCGAAAAAATTGTTAATTAAAACGACGTATGAATTACGGTACTCTTGACCACATTTTTCACACTTTAAATATTGCTCGGAACTATGTCAATATTGGGCTTGTTCTAAAGATTGTATTTTAAAAATACATATTATAAATCTTGTTTTCGTCAAAAGTTATTTTACGAGGAAGTTTTAGACGAATGCATTTTTAAAGAATATGTATTTTTTTTTTTTTTATAAATGAGTACATTATTTAGGAAAGGTGTTTTCATTAAAAGGAGGGGTTAATTTAAACCTTTTAAAAAAACTTAAAGCGGGAGGGGTGGGGGTATATATATAGCAGGGGACCAAAGTTGCAAATGGGCAACTTCAGTCCCCATTTGTTATCCCCGTCTTCTCTCTTGTTCTCTGATATTTCCATGACGATTTGGGCGACACGATTAGGTTTTGTTTCATTCCTTCGTTTCAGCCATATCTATGGCTATTTCGCATTAATTATTTG
>NC_081350.1:13242453-13275196 GCF_029784015.1 Lycium ferocissimum
TGAGAGTATACCAAGCGGTATATCATGTGTATCACTGTTGCAGTTCAATACTTAGAAAATGGGGTAACAGGGGTTGTATATTGGCCTGTATATCATGTATATTCTCATGGCACGCTTAGAATTATTTTGATAAAATTACTATTGGGCCTTGGATTGGGCCTGGTCTTCAGTCGCATGTTTAGTCCTATTTTTCTTCTGAGAATTGGGCCAGTAATGGCCACCGGATTGCATTTTCTCGTCTCTGATTTATTTTATTATTGGGCATGGCTCAAATGTGATAATGTAATTTAATTTTTGGCTTCGCAATAGTAATTAGGAGTTTGATTTTCAGCATTTTAATATTAATCATTGAATATCTACTAATGTATGTATACCCATTTGTATTTCTACCCCAAAAATTCGTTGGTGGGCTTCCACGAGGCCCACTAACACCACTAAATCGATTCAAACAAATACGGAGCGCAATTAAAGCAGACGTTGGATTAAGGACCTGAAATTGCATTTTTTACTTTCTCTCTTGCGCTTGGTCGGCCCAAATCCCTCAACTTTACGTTTATGCCATTTAAATTGTGATTATATGAGTTTTAAAATTCTAGATTGGGACCCTTATGTTTAAAATTGTGTATTTGAGTCGCTAAAACTTCCTTCACAAATTAATTGATGCTAAAATCAGTAAAAGACTAAAGTGGGACTGTTTGGACAATAAGGGACTGAATCTGATAGATTTCTAAAATCTTGAGGACTAAAATAGCATTTTAAAGACGTTGAGGTCTGGATCGTTGAGAGCGGATTTGAGACTTCTAGACTGATTCGCAACTTATCACTTGTAAAATTTGATAAATACTTGTATAGAAAAATGTTAAAAATGGGCCCAAAACTTGTATAAAAATTGGATAATTTAGTTAAGTAAATTACGTTTTATATACATATAATATGCCTACAAATTATTTTTTGTAAAACTATTTTCAATACTTAAAACGTTTTTAAAAAAAAAAACCTTTTTGGGTGGACTTATGTAGATTCCTACCTAGGCTAAGAGCCTTCGGGTATTAGCCTAGGTGTTCGAGTCCGACACCCGCGCCCAATTTTGGGCAAAACTATACTTCGACGATTTCTTGAAAAAAAATGTATTTTTTGCATGTAAATGACTAACCTTTTCATTGCGGAAATGTAAGCTTAAGAAAATTTATCCAAAAATAATTTATAATAATAAGGCACACTATTAGAATCCGTAGGTAAAACACGATTGAGCGGATCCTTAATACCGAGGTGCCTAACAGCTTCCCCGGGGGATCAACAGAACCATTACCTGGACTTTGGTAGATTAGATTTCTTTTAGGGTTGTCATAAAATAACTATTTTGAATGAACCCTTTTCAAACTGGTTTTCCTAATTTCCTAAAAATTAGGTGGAGACTCTAAAATACATCCTTTAGAGAACCATTAAGTGGTTGGCGGGTTTTTTCGACTTTCCCGATACGATTCACAACCGTACTTCCCCGGGACACCTCCCTCTTTTTATGTGGCATGTGCGTGCCGGTTAAACTTAGAATTCCCAATGCCCGCTACAGCTATCACAATTGACTATGTAAAGTCAAGAGATAACGTGTCGGATCCACTTACAAAAGGCCTAACTAGAGAGGCGGTTGAAAGATCATCTAGGGGAATGAGTTTAAGGCCTACGACAAGTCATCATGGTGGTAACTCTACCTAGTAGATTGGAGATCCCAAGAGCTAGGTTCAAAGAGATCAAACAAAGTTATGAATAACGATTTTCAACATTGTCAAATAACTCAACCTATTCTCATGATGAAGACAATGTTCATAAACAAGGATAAAGCATTAAGGCTTTTTAATGGTTTCTAAGTTTGGCAGGTATGACCAGATAGTGTATCTACAAAATAACACATTTAGGAATCACTTATGTGAGTGTGAAGTATAAGCCACTTCAAGGTGTATGTTAGGTAAAGGCCCATGCTCTACGCACTCATGAAATCAGGTGGTGTTCATGGCTGAAACAAACACAACAGTGAGAACCAAAGACGGTTAAAGGGTTAATTGTGTGACATGTGTTTGTCTAGGTATACACCATAGTTCGACGGTTCAAAGATATCAAATCTACCAATTGACTGAGTATATCCGACATATGTTCACTACGTAAAGTTCAAAGCGGAAAAACCTACTTATCCAGATGCAATTAATCCCTCGCTTACGAATCACATGCTTTTCATGCATACATGGTTTTCATCATATAGCCATTTCCCATTCATGTGGGGGATTGTTGAAGCTAGCTAAGTAGGTGTGAATGAGAAATAGAGGGAAAATTGAAATTTAGAGAAGTAAATTTTCTAAGTGCTCTTTCTCCCACATTGGTGGTAGAAAGTAACATTTGTGTGCTTATATATAGAAGCACTTCTTCTAGCTCTTAAATAGTTGAGAAGAGGGACTCCCTCACGCCGTCGTCATCGCTCGGCTCGGCTTGGGATTTGGACTTGGTCAAATGATCTGATCGATTGATAATCTTTTTAGACCAAATTTATTTTATTCATTTTCCATTTCTGGAATTTTTTCCGCACTAGAAAATAGTGATTTTTTTTTTTAATTTCGCGGAATATTTTCCCTAATAGAAATATTTCTTATTTTCGAAAAAAGGCATGGCCTTTCCGAACAGACACCATACCTGTTCAGAAGAGGTATTTCACAGGCTATAAATACAGGGGCAAAGCCTCATTTTTCAACTACTGAAATTTTCGAAAATAAAATTTGCATTCTGGCATTCTGTATATTTCTTACAAAACAAAATTGAGTCAGTGTCTTGTGTGATTCATTGCCATTTTTGAGTTCGCATGAAGTCAAAGGCATTTGAGGTGTCGCTACATCTTTGACAGGTTTATCCGTTTTATCCTGGGAGGAAGTAATCCCTAACCTCGGGTACTTGAGGAGATTAAATTCCTTAAGGACATACAGTGAATTCTGTGGACTCGGATATTTAGTTCTAAATATTTTGTCGTTTCCAGTTTCTGGTTTACCGTTTACGTCACTTTCTTTTCTCAGTTTATTGAGATATTATTTTCTGCTTTCAACATTGTTTTACTAACCATGTTTATTGTTTTGAGCATAGAATGTATAGGGTAAAATCCATCGACACCAAGTGGACGTATCAAAGGATGACACGTGGAGATGGTGACATGTCAAGTTCGAGTCGAAGCGAGGGGGCTCCGGGAAAGCATAATGATGCTTCGGAGGAGTAACTTGGAAGCGGCTACCGGAGACAGAAACTACAAAGGGTCCGGAGAAGCATGCCAACTCACCGGTCAAACGTCATTCAATGTGCAACCGTTACAAGAAACCCCAAGTCTTCCTCCGGTCTTAAATGTGCATTATTTCCCTTCATTGCCATTCACTGTCATAGCATTAAATCTCTTTATTACCTTTGGCATTAATATTGGTAATGAAGAGGGCATGATTTGTGGATCATGCATCCCACAGCTCTAGTATAAATTGATGTTCTCATCTCATTGTAAGAATCATCTGAAAATATATACAAGAATTACTTTGCTCTTAGTTCCTAATTGCTTTTGTTCAACTAAGCAAAGATCTGATTGTTCGCTTGCCCGGAGACTCTAGCTCAAAAGCTTCTCCAAGGCTTAGGCTATTGCTTTGAATTCCTTTAGCTTTTTTTTTTTTTAATAATTATCTTGCTTAATTTTACATATTATCTCATTATTCGGTCATATTGATCCACGTGTCCTTGACCACGAACACAAATTCAACTGTAACGATTTTTCGTGTAACAGTTTGGCGTCCACCGTGGAGCCAGGACAATTGTGGTATCATTGTGACCCATTGTCTTATACTAATTCTCTTAAGTCTTTTTTGTTAGAATATATATTTCAGATATGACAAACACTACGGATGACCAAACTCATCTTACTCCCAGAAACAATGATGGAGCAACTGCCCTCGAAAATGGGCTAAATCAGCGGGTTACTGAGGAAATAACACCTGCTGACGAAACCCCCTAACAAGCAATGCATATCATGAGGGAGCAGTAGCGGTCAATGATGAATGAGATGAAATTCATGAGGCTAGCGATCTCAACACTTTCTGGCAACCCAAACGCCGGAGTCAGAAGACCCGGGGGGACTCCTCCGGCACCAATTGTCTGAAAAAACACCTAGTGGAGACCGAATGGAGGGAAGAACAGTTAGGCCTGAAGACGCATCCGAGAGCGAATCCGTCCGAGATGATCCTTTCCGGACACAAGTCTTGCAATTTATGAAAGACATAACTGGTAAAATGAACAAAAGAGCTAAGAAAGTGAAAAAGAATGCGAAGGAGTTGCAAGCCTATATGGATCAAATCCCGAGGGCTCCGCCAGTCGTGGAGGGCCCAGATGCAAAGAGATGCAGCCAACAGGCATATATGACCGAAGTCGCACTTGAGTTGATCCCAAAGAGGTTCAAGATATCAGACATCCCCAAGTATGACAGGATAACGGATCCGCAGGAGCACATAACGGACTACACCATAGTTGTCAAGGGAAATGACCTGAAACCGAATGAGATATAATCGGTCTTCAAGAAATTCGGTGAGACATTGGCTAAAGGGGCTTTAACTTGGTATTCTCTTTTGCCCGAACACTCTATTGATTCATTTGCTATGCTCATAAATATGTTTATCAAAGTACATGCTGGAGCTCGAAAGGTGCGAACGCGAAAGGCGCGTACACCTTCCACATAACGCAAGGGGAGTCCGAGTTGCTCCGTGATTTCGTCACCAGGTTTCAGAAAGAGAGCATGCTGCTGCCCGTGGTTCCGGATGAATTGTAGCGCCCCCCTTCGGGAGGACACCACTTACGAAACAAAAACCAATTTTACTGCCGTTTAGAAGGACTTTTTTTTTTTTTTTTTTTTGCGTTCCAAAAATTTCTTAGATAAAATACAATATCAAAGGATCATTTTAAAACGGTAATTTCCTTTCCAAAATAGTCAACACAATGAAGAAATTTCGCTTTGAAATTTATTTCAGGATCGACGCCACTACGGGTTCATATGATACACAAAACCTAAACTAGCGATTTTTTCACAAAACTAACGTCATCCTTTATACATAATTACAATACAAAATACGAACTCGGATATGGCATGACTTTGGGTTACAAACACACCCCAAAATGAAGAAACTGGGCCACCAAGTTTAAGTTACAAGCACATGGTCTCGTTTTTTTCACAAGCCTTCAAAATTTCATACATAAGTGCTACATGTATCATGTACAAGTCCCCCCAAAATTTTACAAAAACTAGATGCATATGCAGATGTGATCTTCACAAGGGCTCCCAAAAGTCCTCCAAATGGCCATCTTCATATCTCATCTCGCGCATCACCTACGATAGAAAATAACTATCGCTAAGCATAAAGCTTAGTGGTGTATAAACTTTGGGCTTGGAGCCATTAAATTCTCCAAATCCCTTGTTTACCGTAGATGACTCGATAAGGTAAAAATAAGCCCAAGTGAACAAGTATATCAAGGTATCGAATACAAACCTTGGAGAGTTTCAAAATATCCATACTAATATTCTAAGGCTCGAGTATCAAGGCTTATAATTCAATTCAAGAGAATTGTCAAATAATCACTTTCGCCCAATATGTACGTCATGCCATCACACTAAGCACAACCAATATCAAGACGGACGAAGCCCCGAAATCAAGAAGGACCGAAGCCCATATCCGTAGGGGTCGTCACCCAATATCAAGAGAATCAAGAACCATGTTGAAATGGCTTTCCACTCGTACTCGAAAATGGATGAAAATCCATCGTCAAGACGAAATGTAAATCCAAAGTCAAGATGGGCAAGATCCGAATCGAGGGGCATGCCAATATCGATGACTAGTCACCATAACAAGGACAAAGTCCCAACAAAGAGTGCAAAATGATCAAGCAATTCGTACAAGTGGGCGATTTAGCAAAAGTTTTGCAATACTTGAGACAATAACCATACAATAATATAAGATGAAGAGTAAAGAAATAACTCATCAAGATACTTCAAAATTCAGAAAAATAAGGATATTTTAAGTTCAAGTTTATACACAAACCTCGGCGTTTTACCACACCTCGAGGAGTTCAAATCATCTACGCCATAGACCAACCAAAGTCCACTTCGTCAAATAATTCCTCTTAGCTTGTACAAGAGCATATATACCTTAAATACACAATCAAATATCTACTTAAGTTCAAAAGTCCTAGCACATCACAACTAAACACGAAATCAACGAAAATCAGCCCAAACGATCAAACAGAAATTCTGGACAGCGCTACTGTCCTGTATTGTTGCTCAGTTTCGAAGGGGTAAATGGAAAAACTGGACTTTGTGTCCTCAATTAAAGTTGTAGATATATGTCTTAGGGTCTCATAGAAATTCGAATCACCCCTAAATCAGCTTTTTACAAAAAGATATGCCCAAAATACTAACAGCAGTCCATGTAGGATGTTCAAACAGAATCTGGGCAGCACCTCCCCCTGTACTTCATCACCCATTTTCGAGTAACTAAAGGCAAAACTGGGTTTTACAGCCTTGATGAGAGTTTTAGGTCTATGAAATAGCTTTCCATAACATCTTGAATCACTCGAAACGGAGCTTTACACAAGGAGTTATGCTAAAAACACTAACAGCAGTCCAAATCCAAAAACGGGTTTACAAAACGAAAAGTTTGGGCAGCAACTCCCTTGATATTCCAGCCCCCAAAATAGTTCACAACAACCACCAAATAGCCCCAAAATATTACCATCAAACATCCTCAAAAATCATATAAAACAACCCCAAAATATTGTCACAAAACAGCCACAAAGTCCTACAAAACAGCCCAATATACGCTTTGTATACGATATTTTCATACACTCTATTCTCCCAATTTCGAAAACAGAAACTTATCAACAACATCAACAATCATTATACATCATAACTCAACTAATTATACCCATTTAATCCAACTAAAACAGCCCCTAATCCATAAAACTCAACAAGGCAATAAACAAGTTTATAACGCTATTTTCTCCGTTCTAATCCGTTAAATCTCTAAACAAACTTGTTAACAATGAAAAAGGGACTTCAATCTTACCTTAAGTAGGCAGCAACCAAGTCAACACTCCCCTCCTTAGCTGATTTTTTTGGCTCAAACTGAAGGCAAGGCAACGTACAACTCCTTTCTCTTCACGAGCTTCGCAATTCGGGGCTCCGATTTTGGTCAAAAATGGCTTTTCTTAGCCTAGGAGTTCTCTCTCTCTCTCTCTCTAAAATGTTCTGGATATTTCAGGTCTGGAAATGAAAGAAGACTGAAAATATCAATTAAAAGTCAAGGAAATGGGCCTGACCGACTTGAAATCGGGTTGGGCCGAATTCATTACCGCCTTGACCTTTCGCCTTAAAAATGTCCATAACTCTTTATCCGGATGTCACCTATAAGCCCATAATATATGATTGGAAAGGTATTTCAATTATCTACAACTTTCATTTTATAAGTTTTTCCAAATTCCCAAATTCTGATGGGGTTATGACCTCCCGAAGTCAGATCACCCGAAAACATAACGAATTTTTTTTTCTTTCGTCTAAAAAAAAAATTGAGGTGTTACTTTCAAAAAGAAAGTTTTGGGGTGTTACAACTCTCCCCCCCTTAAGAAATTTCGTCCCGAAATTTATTTTATACTTACCTCAAAATAACTGTGGGTATTGAATTCGCATATCCTTTTCGCTCCTGTAGCCTCTTTGCCAGAATGATTTCTCCAAAGGACTTTTACTAATGGAACTTTCTTGTTTCGAAGCTCTTTTGTCTCACGCGCCAAGATTTGGATGGGTTCTTCTTCGTATGTTAAGTCAGGGCTGACATCTATGGATTCAACAGGAAGAACATGAGATGGATCTGAGCGATATCTTCTAAGCATGGAAACATGAAAGACATTATGGATCCTATCCAATTCCGGTGGAAGAGCTAATTTATATGCAACTGGTCCAACCCGCTCTAGTACTTCATATGGCCCAATAAATCGAGGACTAAGTTTTCCTTTTTGGCCAAATCTCATAATCTTCTTCCATGGAGAAACCTTTAAAAATACTTTATCTCCCACTTGATGCTCAATTTCACGCCTTTTTAGATCAGCATAAGACTTTTGTCTATCCGAAGCAATTTTTAGACGATCCTTGATGACTTTTACTTTATCTTCAGTTTGTTGCACAATCTCCGGACCAACCAATTTTCTTTCACCAACTTCACTCCAACAAAGGGGAGTTCTACACTTTCTTCCATATAAGGCTTCGTAGGGAGGCATAACAATACTTGATTGGTAACTATTATTGTGTTTAACTCTATCAAGGCTAGGTGTTTGTCCCGCCTACCCTCAAATTCAATAATGCAAGCTCGAAGCATATCTTCCAAGATTTGAATCACCCTCTGACCGGGCCGTCTGGTCCGAGGATGGAAGGAAGTACTAAAGTTCAACCTTGTGCCCAAAGCTTCTTGCAAGCTAGTCCGTAATCTAGACGTAAAACCTTGGATCTCGATCAGATACAATAGAAACAGGGACACCATGTAGCCTCACAATCTCATTAACGTATAATTCTGCTAAACGTTCAAGTGGGTAGTCCATTCTGACGGCCAAGAAATGGGCGCTCTTGGTTAGCCTATCAACTATAACCCAAATTGCATCATGATTTCTTTGAGTGCGTGGAAGCCCAGAAACAAAGTCCATAGTTATTCTTTCCCATTTCCACTCTGTATCGACGGGGGTTGTAACAACCCAATTGGGACTTGATGCTCGGCCTTTATCTCGCTCGACAAACTAAGCATCTCGAAATATATTCCGCAATGTCCTTCTTCATACCATTCCACCGCAGTGTTCTTTGATGGTTTGGTACATTTTAGTACCTCCAGATGCATCGCACATGGTGAGGTATGTGCTTCATTCAAAATTTGCTTTCTTAAGTTGTCATCTTTAGGGACACATAACCTATTTTGATAAAGTAGAACACCATCCTCCCTTAATTTAAAATCAAGCTTTTCTCCAGTTTTAAACCTTTGATCACCCCCACAAGCTCCTCGCCTAACTTAAATGTTTCTTCACTTGTTCAAGTAGAACCGGGCTCGACTTTCAAACTAGCGAAGCAATAGAGCCATCCGAATTAAATGCAAGACAAGCATTCATGGCTCTTAATTTTAGAAACAAGGACAGATGACTTAGAGATAAACTAGCAAAGGCTTTGCGACTTCTTGATATCCGCCACTACATTGGCTTTCACCCTACGATAATCAATCGTGCGGTCATAATCTTTAATGAGTTCAAGCCATCTACGTTGTCTCAAATTCAACTCTTTACGTGTACCCAAGTACTTCAAACTCTTGTGATCGGAATATATGACACTTTTCGCCATATAAGTAATGCCTCCAAATTTTCAAAGCAAACACTATGGCAACAGCTCAAGGTCGGGTGAGTAGGATAGTTCAATTCATCGTGGTTTCAATTTGAGAGGCACGCAACCACTTTCCCTTCCCCGCATCAAGACACAACCCAAGCCATGATGAGAAGCATCACTATATATCACGTACTCTTTCCTTCGCCTGGTAGAGTAAGCATAGGAGCTGTGTCAATAAGGATTCGAGCTTTTCAAAAGCTCTCTCGCATTGGTCATCCACACACGAACTTGACATCCTTCCTCAAGAGTTTAGTCAAAGGAGAGGCTATAATGGAGAAGCCTTTGACAAACCTTCTATAGTATCCCGCTAAACCCCAAGAAACTCCTTACTTCAGCCAATTTTTTGTGGTTTCCATTCAACAATAGCTTGAATCTTACCTAGATCTACCTTCACACCTTCAAAGTAGGCACAATATGTCCCGTAAATGCCACTTCACTAAGCCGTAATTCACATTTGGAAAGCTTGGCATAAAGCTTTTTCTCTCGCAAAATTTGCGTATCAATTCAAGATGTTTTCCATGATCTTCACTATTCTTGGAATATATTAAAATATCATCTATAAAGACCACCACAAATTGATCAAGATAAGGCTTAAACACGCGATTCATCAGATCCATGAACGCCGCCGTGGAAGCATTCGTCGTCAACCCAATGGCATCACCAAGAATTCATAATGGCCATATCGAGTCCGAAAGTGCGCTTTTAGGGACATCGTTTTCTTACCCGTTATTGTAATACCTGCACCTCAAGTCAATTTTTTGAGAACAAACTAGCACCTCTTAACTGCAGTCAAATAAATCATCAATCCTAGGCATGGGTATTTATTTTTAATTGTTATCTTGTTCGCCATTCGGTAATCAATACATAGCCTAAGAGTCCCATCTTTCTTTTTCACAAATAGAAAGAGCTTCCTGGGGAGAAACACCGGCGTAATAAAACCTTTCTCAAGAAGTTCTTGTAATTGATTTTTCAACTCCTTCAATTCCGCCGAGCCATTCGATCAAGGCGTTATAGAAATAGGAGTAGTTCCAGGAATAACCCTATAGGAAATTCAACCTCCTTTCCTGGGGCAATCCAGAAGATTTTCGTTAAGACATCAGAAATTCACACACCACTGTATATCCTTAAGTCTTGGACTTCCTAGGTATCAAATATATGAGCAAGATAAGCTTCACAACCCCCGACTAATCATCTTTCTTGCCACGACCGCGGAGATAATATTAGATGTCAATGACCTTTCACCTTGAACAATGATGTGAAAGTGAAGGAGCTTTAAAGGTCACATGCTTTGATCTACAATCAACTACCGCATGATGTCTATAAAGCCAATCCATACCGATAATGACATCATAGTCTTGTAAAGGCATTTCAATCAAATCAGCAGGGAAGACTAGATTTTGAATCACCAAGGGACAATCTCGATAGATTTGATTACAAACAACTCACGACCCAAAGGACTTTGGACAAGCACACCACAATCAAGTCTCTCAAACATTTCACATTTTTAGGAAAAGCCAATGATGAGCAAACATAGGAATGTGTAGAACCGTGGATCAAATAATGTAACAACACATAAGTCAAATAAGTGAAATTTACCAACAACCACGTCCGCGCCATCTCGGTCCTCCCCTCTCGCCTCATAGCATAAGCTCGTGCCGTAGCTCTCGACTCACTAGCTCGATTGACTCCACCCGCACCTCGTTGCTTGTGCAAGCTTCTAGATCTTGCACCTCTCTCTATTCCTTCCGCGGAGGAAAGGTAATAGGTTTTTGAACCGAGCCTTCCGTACGCTGAGATGGGCGGGGTTAGGATCAGACACCCTCACTTTATGATCAAAGCTCCCACGCTTAAAACAAGCACCGAAGCTCTCCTAAAAGCACCAAAGTTGATTCTTCCCACATTGTGAGCAAGTGGGTATACGAGTCGTGCCTTGCCACAGCTCTAGGCCGGCGCAGAGGAACTCTGATCTATTTTGCTTTGCAGTTGGACCGACTTGCGATCGCATTAGCTTTGAACCGTCAAACCTTCCTTTTTGACGGACCTCCCGAATCGTATCGCCTTTCCCGAACTTGCGTTCATTTCTACTAGCTTGCTCCTTGTCGATCCTTTCCCAAGTGAGAGCACGGAAACTAATTTATAAAAAAAGTTTTCATGTTGTAGGACCGCCACAGATTTTCTGATAGAATTATTCAAACCGTCTTCGAATCGCCTGCACTTATCCTTTTCATTATTAATAATACCACCAGCATAACGAGAAAGCCTGAGAAACTTCTCGCCGATATTCAAGAAGGATATACCCCTCGCCTTAAATTCAAGAACTCCTTTTTCGCATCATGATAAAGCAGCGGGACATACTTCATATGAAATTCTTTTCACAAAATCATTGCAAGTAAGAACAGGGGGTTTTGCCCCGGCATTCGTACACTTACCCACCAATCATAGGCATCTTTTTGTAACAAGGAAACAAAGATACTTAAATTTGCGCTCGTCGAACACTCTAATTGCTCAAAAACTCTTCAATCCGTTCCAACCACTCGCTCAAGCATTCCGTAGGTCAATCTGCCTTCAAACTCAACTCCACCCATTTTTCTCATTTTCTCAAAGTTCATTTCATCGTGGTGCATTCTTCTAGCCATGTGACGAAAGAAATCGCCCATTTGCCGGAGCGGGATCAACACAGTGAGCACTAAGACTCATCTCGGGGGGTGTAGCCCATCTCGTGTACCGATTATTTCCCGCTTCGCATCCACTTGCACTAGGAGGATTAGAATCGGCAAAATGTTCTCCAACCCCTTCGAGCGAGGTCAAGTATTAGAGTTATTTAAACTCATGCCGTTTCATAAGTCTATTAAATAAGACGCCACGACTTCGATTCCTTCATAATGAAGCGTCACATTGCATTAGGGACATGTACATGATGCATATGCGTTTACAGACAAAAACATGTGACAAAATGAACAAAGATATCAACAAATCATAACAAAAGTCCTAGAATCACAAACCTAGGCTCGATACCAACACTTGAGCGCCCTTCTGTGAGGACACCACTTACGAAACAAAAACCAATTTTACCCTTACACCGTTTAGAAGGACTCTTTTTTTTTTTTTTTTGCGTTCCAAAAATTTCTTAGATAAAATACAATATCAAAGGATCATTTTAAAACGGTAATTTCCCTTTCCAAAATAGTCAACACATTGAAGAAATTTCGCTTTGAAATTTATTTCCAGATCGACGCCACTACGGGTTCATATGATACACAAAACCTAAACTAGCGATTTTCACAAAACTAACGTCATCCTTTATACATAATTACAATACAAAATACGAACTCAGTATATGGCATGACTTTGGGTTACAAACACACCCAAAAACAAAGAAACCGCCTCACCAAGTTTAAGTTACAAGCACACGGGTCTCGCTTTTTCACAAGCCTTCAAAATTTCATACATAAGTGCCACACATGTATCATGTACAAGTCCCCCAAAATTTTACAAAAACTAGATGCATATGCAGATGTGATCTTCACAAGGGCTCCCAAAAAGTCTGCTCCAAATGGCCATCTTCATATCTCATCTCGCGCATCACCTACGATAGAAAATAACTATCGCTAAGCATAAAGCTTAGTGGTGTATAAACTTTGGGCTTGGAGCCATTAAATTCTCCAATTCCCTTGTTTACCGTAGATGACTCGATAAGGTAAAAATAAGCCCAAGTGAACAAGCATATCAAGGTATCGAATACAAACCTTGGAGAGTTTCAAAATGTCCATACTAATATTCTAAGGCTCGAGTATCAAGAAGTTTATAATTCAATTCAAGAGAATTGTCAAATAATCACTTTCGCCCAATATGTACGTCATGCCATCACACTAAGCACAACCAATATCAAGACGGCCGAAGCCCCGAAATCCGGTATGACCGAAGCCCATATCCATGTATGGTCGTCACCCAATATCAAGAGAATCAAGAACCATACAAGAAAGCGGTTTTCCACCGTACTCGAAAAATGGACGAAAATCCATCGTCAAGACAAAATGTAAATCCAAAGTCAAGATGGGCAAGATCCGAATCGAGGGGCATGCCAATATCGATGACTAGTCACCATAACAAGAAGGACAAAGTCCCAACAAGAGTGCAAAATGATCGCAATTCGTACAAGTGGGCGATTTAGCAAAAGTTTTGCAATACTTGAGACAATAACCATACAATAATATAAGATGAAGAGTAAAGAAATAACTCATCAAGATACTTCAAAATTCCAGAAAAATAAAGATATTTTAAGTTCAAGTTTATACACAAACCTCGGCGTTTTTACCACACCTCGAGGAGTTCAAATCATCTACGCCATAGACCAACCAAAGTCCACTTCGTCAAATAATTCCTCTTAGCTTGTACAAGAGCATATATACCTTAAATACACAATCAAATATCTACTTAAGTTCAAAAGTCCCAGCACATCACAACTAAACACGAAATCAACGAAAATCAGCCCAAACGATCAAACAGAAATTCTGGACAGCGCTACTGTCCTGTATTGTTGCTCAGTTTCTGAAGGGGTAAATGGAAAAACTGGACTTTGTGTCCTCAATTAAAGTTGTAGGTATATGTCTTAGGGTCTGGCAGAAATTGAATCACTCCTTAAATCAGTTTTGTACAAAAAGATATGCCCAAAATACTAACAGCAGTCCATGTAGGATGTTCAAACAGAATCTGGCAGCACCTCCCCCTGTACTTCATCACCCATTTTCGAGTAACTAAAGGCAAAACTGGGTTTTACAGCCTTGATGAGAGTTTTAGGTCTATGAAATAGCTTTCCAGAACATCTTGAAGCACTCAAAACGGAGCTGTATACAAGGAGTTATGCTAAAAACACTAACAGCAGTCCCAATCCAAAAACGGGTTTACAAAACGAAAAGTTTGGGCAGCAACTCCCTTGATATTCCAGCTCCCACAATAGTTCACAACAACCACCAAATAGCCCCAAATATTACCATCAAACATCCTCAAAAATCATATAAAACAACCCCAAAATATTGTCACAAAAACAGCCACAAAGTCCTACAAAGTAGCCCAATATACGCTTTGTATACGATATTTTCATACACTCTATTCTCCCAATTTCGAAAACAGAACTTATCAACAACATCAACAATCATTATACATCATAACTCAACTAATTATACCCATTTAATCCAACTAAAACAGCCCCCAATCCATAAAACTCAACAAGGCAATAAACAAGTTTATAACGCTATTTTCTCCGTTCTAATCCGTTAAATCTCTAAACAAACTTGTTAACAATGAAAAAGGGACTTCAATCTTACCTTAAGTAGGCAGCAACCAAGTCAACACTCCTCCTTAGCTGATTTTTTTGGCTCAAACTCAAGGCAAGGCAACGTACAACTCTTTCTCTTCACGGAAGCCAAGAGTAACGGGCTCCGATTTTGGTCAAAAATGGCTTTTCTTAGCCTAGGAGTTCTCTCTCTCTCTAAAATGTTCTGGATATTTCAGGTCTGGAAAATGAAGAAAGAAGACTGAAAATATCAATTAAAAGTCAAGGAAATGGGCCTGACCCGACTTGAAATCGGGTTACCAATTCATTACTTCCAGCTTGACCTTTCTGCCTTAAAATGTCCATAACTTTTTATCCAGATGTCACCTATAAGCCCATAATATATGGTTGGAAAGGTATTTCAATTATCTACAACTTTCATTTTATAAGTGTTTCCAAATTCCCAAATTCTGATGGGGTTATGACTCTCCCGAAGTCGTATCACCCTGAAAAACATAACGAATTTTTTTTCTTTCGTCTAAAAAATTGAGGTGTTACTTTCAAAAAGAAAGTTTTGGGGTGTTACATGAATGGGCAACTGAGGCTTTCACTATCAACCCTCTGAGTTCGGATGCTTCACAAAAACTCAAGGAAAATCTTTAGGAGTTCCAAGCAACGACGTGGGAAGATGTTCACAATCGGTATACGTCGAAGATTCGTGTAGAAGATGAACATGTAAATATACCGACATCTCTTTCGGCCCAGAATCAAGGTTAACTGAACTTTATCGGAGGTATTCAAGACTTCGATTTAAACCATACCAGTCGGGACCATGGACTGACAAAAGATAGGAGCGTTTTCGGAGCGAGTAACCGAAAAGCAACTCAGATGAAGAGCAGTAATGTCTACGGACACCGGGGACTGTTGTATCAAAGCAACGGGAACCACAACAATAAGTACCGAAAGCATTTGGAGATGGCTCCGGAACAATAACAAAAAAACATTGTGCTCAAGGCCACTTACCCAAAGTTTAGTGACTATAGAGACCGCGTACCAAAAGTTGAGTGATTTTTGGAAGACAAAACAAAATTGAGTGGATATAGTGGCCAATTACCCAAAGTTGAGTGATCATATAAGCTTCTAACTCTTATTTATTTTTAGAAAAAACCTTGTATTATGCCAAATTTGTTTAGGAAGGGAAATAACACTGCTATAAATTTCTCTTTATTGGAAAACATTGATGAAAGGGAGAAGTAATATGGATCCACATGACCGAATTTCCCAACTGCCAGAGCCAATTCTGCATCACATCTTGTCTTTCCTCCTTGCTAAAGATGCTGCTCGAATAAGTACATTGTCCAAGGTTTGGACCAATGCATGGAATTTGCTCTCCTACTTAAATTTTGGTGATGATTTTTTCCATAATCAAGAAGGCATGCGAAATCTCTTAAAAGTCATGATACGGTATTGAAGCCTTACTTCGAACTAATTGATAGCGTTATTATGAATCTTTTTATTCCATCATAAGGAAACCTTAGTTCCAACTAATTGATATCATTTTTATGAGTTTTTTTCTTCTTTCCACTGTCCTAATATTTGCTAAGCCTGCATTAATTTCAAGAAATTCTAAAGGTCTGCGCGTGTTTTCATATGTCTATTAATTAGTTAAGTTGACCACATAAATATATCATCTCTTTTAATTATACGTATCAACCTCGAGTAGAAAATATCTGGGGTTTTACGATTTATTGAGGCGAATGCGTATAGTTAAATGAGATAAACATAATATGTAGTTAAATTAGCTACCTAATAAATGAATGAGAACACACACAAAAGAGGTATCAAAATTTAAACCTAAAGTGTCGAATTAGAACACTTTATTAGTAGTTGGGTTGTTCAACTAATTCGAACAAGGCTTAGTTCGAGTATTTACATGGAATATCACAAGAAGTTTAAGGGGCTAGCTATGTATTAAGCCAATTCTAAATTTTAAGACAACATTCTTTTATGTGATTTTTAGGTATGCCTCATCCTCATTTAAAACATTCAATATCATGATTTCACACTATATATGGACTGATACATTTAGAAGTCGACGTAAAACGAGACCAAGCAGTCTCAAATGGACTTCTCTCATTTTATCTTGTATGTGTAATACTCATATCTTATGTTGAATCATGTTATCAAATGTCAAATCTTAGCTGTCTTATATGAATGCACATCCATATTTCCACAACACTATATCTTAGATGGCTAATTTTCACTTCCATATAACATTTTACAAAAGTTATTTGGAACTTGCCTTTCAACTTTGGTAAATATCCTTTGTTCCCATTGTTAGTGTTTGATTTTAATGATGACAAATTGTTGTGTAGGAACTATACTCAAAGGTTCAACCAAACCCATTGGACATAAAAGCCCAGTGGACAAAAAAGAGTTCACTATCGGACAGAGTACAAGCCCAAGTCGGCTACATAATGAAAGTATTTACAGCACGAAGAAAATAAGCTATTGCTTATTTTTGGAACAAGGATCAGACTTTACTCAATCAATCAAATCAGCACAATCATGGAGATTCAAGCATTAAATCAAATCTGCATATACAAGGAAAAAAGTACCATTCCAACAAGGCAAATGGCGCATAAGGAAGGCAGCAGTACAACATTGATTATCTATCATTGACGCACAAGGAAACGAGTATCTACCAATTAAAGGTGATGCCACAGAAGGAAAGAAATGTTACAGACTTAATGAGCTCTTACTTTATTCTTGGAAATTAGGATCCTCAATATTCCTAATTTACAAGATCAATTCTCTTGGGTTGACATCTCTCATTTTAAAAAAGAGTCTAACGGCTAGTTGATTCGAAGATTATATATTCAAGACTCTGTGAGGCGAAGAAAAACATACTTTGGTCTCATACTCTCAAGCTCTCTGCTTTACTTTTCACAAAACATTGTATTCTTGAGTGATATAGTGTAAACAAAAAAGAAAGGAGAGATATAGTATAGTTTGTGAGGCATTGTATCAAAAAGATCACGAGTATTTGAGTGTAGACATAGGAGCTCTATTCAAACAAACCATTGTACCAATCCACTTACAAAGAGCTGCAGAGAACACCCTTGCAACCCAAAGAGACTGGACTAGGATTCACATTGAATCTGAACCAGTAAAAAAATTCTTGGTGTCATTTACTTTCTGCACTTTTATTACTGCATTGCTTTATAGTCGACTAGGGTTCCAAGTTAGTCGACTGTCTGAGCGAAAAAATTACAATTCACCCCTCCCCTCCTCTTGTACTTTCAATTGGTATCAGAGCGAGGTCTCACACTTCATTGCTTAACAGCAAGCGAGAAAAGATCAAATGGCTACATGTCAAATTCCTAGAGCAATCTTACAAGATGGCACTCCACAACAAGACCACCCTACTTCAATGGTGAACACTACTGCCATTGGAAAGAAAGGTTCAAGATCTTTGTGCAATCAACAGACTTTCAAGCATGGATCGTGATAGAAAAAGGACCTAAGCCTATCCCAAATATGGATACAAAGGATACAAACACAAAAATTGATCTGGAGTCACATGATGTGACTAAAGAACAACAATAGACTCTATCAACAAATGCTAGAGCAATAGCTTTATTGCATCTCAGGCAATACGCGGAGAAGAGTATGCCAAAATATCCAACCGTGAAACCGCAAAAAAAATGGGATAAAACTTGAAGTCACTGGCAGAATGAACATCAAAAGTGAGGGATACCAAAATCGACGCACTAAGGCACGATTGGCGAAGCTTTTAGTACTTGAAGCGGTGATAAGAACAATGAATCAATATTCACCGCATTCAAAGAAGATCATCTGGGGTGAACTTAAATATCTTGGAGTGACCTACACCAATTCTCAACAGGTGAGAAAACTTGTCAGAAGTCTACCAAAGACTTGGGAAACCAAGGCGATTGTTTTGGAAGATGAAAATCTAGATAATTTTACCTATGATTTAACTAAGAGGAAATCGATCGTTTTTGAAAAGAACCATATTCAAAGATATCAAGGATGAAGTTAAGAAAATGGTTGCCTTCAAATCTTAGGTCAAGAATCCGATGATGAGTTTAAAGAAGGATATGGCCATGATTTCTAGTACGTGATCGAAGCGACGAGAAGATCTAGAAACAATAGAAAAGGAAGTTCAAATTTCAAAAAGGTAAAACTTCCATTGTTCAAAGAAATGATGGAAAATGCTATGAATGTGGAAAATGTGGTCCCATTGCATCTGAATGCCCTGAGGCAAAAAGGATTCCTTCGAAAAACTATCAAAAACAAAGAGCATTCAATGTATTTTTGGAGTGAATATTTAAGCTCGAAGATGAAGAAGGAATGGAGAACATTTGCTTCATGGCTATTGGCGAAACTAGCGAGGTAAGACCTTATCACTACTCTAACTGTAGTGAAACTCAAGAATTGCTTGATCAAACACTTGAGGATTTAAATAGAGTGTTTAATGAATATAAGAAACTTAAGAGAGAAAGAAGGGATCGGGAACTTAAACTAGAAGTAGTTGAAATAGAAAGGGATCTTCTTCAAGAAGTTAAGCCGAGGACTTGAAATCGCGCAAATTTAATGGATTGCGTAAGTCCACCATAAGGCTCGCTAGATCTAAAACGGGCCGACTCGTAACAACAAGTCAATCGGGGAAAAGACCTATCAAGAATAGAATACCCTCCGAAAAACGGCGGGAGTGTTGACCAATTATAAGGAGACAGACCGTTACACCCCGTATCTTGGGAACTAAGGTTAGACTCCATATCATTAGAGTTTTAGAAAAAAATTGAAGGTTTGAACATTTTGCGAAAATGGTTGATAAGGCCTACTTCGGTAAAGGATAACTTCGATTAGTTGGGAATTTGGGAAAGTACCCTCAATGAAAGTTGTAGTACATAAAAATAGCTTTCTAACGATATAAGGACCAGGCCAATCAGATCGGAGCAAGGATATATGATCGTCTCAATATGGCTAATAGTAAGGCGTTAAAAGTCTATAGAATCGCTGTTTTGATACGTTCTGTCGCCTGCCAGTCGAATTTCGTGAAAATTCGTTGGGAATTTGAGGAAACTTAAAACATGAAAGTTGTAGCCCTTTAAAATAGCTTTCCAACGGTATATTATGGGCCTTGAACAGAGCTATGTACAAGAAGTTATAACTATTTTACCGAACACTATGCAAAACCGATACGTGTCGCGCGTGTGGGCGCGTGCGGTGGCTCCGCATCGTGGGCCGATCGTGCAATCTGAGTATTTACCTGCAGAATGTCACGCGATGGTCGTGTATCATGAACCCATCACACAAAAGGTCGGGTTTCGGGTCAAAATTCGGGATTTCGCGTTTTAAGTTATATTTAAGGTTTGAGGTTTATTTCCCCAACACCCCATTCACGAAAAATCACCCTAAATCCATAGAGAATAAGTCCCAAACCTCAAGAACACCAAGGTAAGCCTACTCTAATTATTCCAAGTCAATTCTAATACATATCCTTGTAATCTAAATAAGAAATCATCATTCCTAAAACTAAGGTTCAAGAAAACCATCTCAAGGTTCAAGAATTCAAGATTTTGGAGCGACTATGGTATGTAGAGTTACTATCTACGTGTGGGAATATCATTGTTCTTCCCCACGCCTCCTAATCCATAAAGTATGAAACTTTACAAAACTAGGGTTTCTATTCTATACTATGCTCATGATAACCTTAGGTCCATGTCTATGACTATATTATGTTTGGATTGCTATTATTCTATCATCGTGTTCTTGATACTCATTATGATTATTAAGAATCTATCTCCGTAATCCATGAAAACCCATATTTTGTATTCCATGGGTTCTTGCATGCATGTTTTTGACTAAGAATGACTATTTCATGAATATCCTATATGTCTACAAGTTTTCATGCAATTAAATTATATAATTACTTTCATGCTATGCCATAATACAAGAAATATACATGCTAAATACAAGTTATTTCATGAAACCATGCTACAAGTTATTTCATGAAACCATGAAACAAGTCATGAAACCGTGTTACAAGTTACTTCGTGAAATCATGATTACAAGTTATTTATAAGTTATTTCATGAAAATCATGGGCTTCTTAGCCAACTATATTATGTTCATGTTTTTGGGAGTTGCACGAATTACGGAGAAGGCTCAGATAGCCTGAAATTACGTAACCACCGTAGGACAAGGATCGCTCCGTTTAGGACGATATCTTAATTTTACACCGAATGGATCCATCGTGCACGTTACCACCTTATACCCCGGCAAGGTATGGGCTCTCGCGTGGTCCGGCGAGGTACGTACTCCACGTACCCACGTGGTGATATCACATGGTCGGTTTATGAAATGCTCTCCCTACTTATCAAGTTTTACTTATGTTATATATATATATATATATATATATATATATGCTCATGCTCATGTTCATGTCCGTGTTTTCGCTTTAATTCTTATCATGTTATTCCATGTCCCATGTTATTTTTCGGTCAATGTTTTTACATACCAAGACATTCAATGTGCCGACGCCCCTTTTTATTGCCTGGGGCCCGTATTTCACGAATCACAGTGTACGAATTTATGTGACGACACCTCGCTCAAGGATATGCACGTACGGCCCTATTGGTGAGCCCCATCTCATTCGGGGTTTAGACATTGTCATTCCTTAATTAGTTTTGCATCTAAAGGTATGCTGGGGGCCTTGTCCAAGCAGGTATGTCTTCCAGTCAGGATTCACGATTAGAGGTTTCATAGACTAGTCAACTTAGTTATGTTAGATATGCAAGGTGTTTAGTCATCTTTGGCTCAACTCATGTTATTTCCGCATTTGTGATTTAAACAAGTATTTTCATTAAATTATTATGACATCTCATGTTTATGAAAGCTCATCACGTTCATGCCATATTTCCCCTCATGTATGCCTCATGATGATTCAAAGAAGCCATGTGGTTCGCGGTCACATGCAAGAAGGCACCGAGCGCCGTGTTACGCCCAAAGCCATGGTTCTGGGGCGTGACAAAGCTTCGGTATCGTAGCCCTAGGTTCAAGTGTCTTAGGGAGTCTATGAAGCCGTGTCCGGGGGATCTCTTTTGTATGTGTGAGGGCCCCATACATATAAACAAAGTGGACCACCAAGACATTCGGGATTTGTCTCATTTCTTTTACTCTAGATCGTGCCATGAAGTCTTAGAGTAATAAGTTACCTTCTCTTCCAATCAAATTACGTACATTTCGAATGCGCAGCGACGAACAAGTAATTCAAGGTCCAACTGAGGTTGATTATCCATAGGGGTACAATTGTGAAGTTCTTGCTGGTAACAAATGAGACTTGAGGTGTTATTGAAAGATTAATAAAGTGTAAGTTGCCCGAGAAAGGGTGTTGTATAATGAATGGGAAGTTGAATAATAATGATGTTCTTGAGAAAGAAAAATAGGATGAGGAAGAGGATAAGACAGGAGAGATAGAGAAATTAGAAAAATGAGCTAAGTGCAGAAACGTAAATCATGGAGGATCTCGGGAGTGGGGGCGAGACAAGCTTTTCTACGGTTGAGCTTCTATCGGGACCCGGCTCCATCCGCCTAGTACACTAGTCTCGAGGTCTAGATAAAATCAAAAAGGTCGATTAAGCTAGAAATAGATTTAAGAGCACGCCTCTCAGTGACATACCAGTGTGAGCCACAGAAGTTTTCAGAATCTTATGTGTAACAAGTGTTATAGGAGACACCAAGGGGTGTATCGTTTGGGGCCTTGATATGTGTTTCAGTGGCTCCTTTTAATTCTCAAGCCCGGTCAGGATATAATACAACTAAGCCTGGATTTCGGTTGTCGTTGAAGCGTCGCATGGAAGCTTCAAGAAGTCGTCGGGATAAAGAGGCATCCCCGGTTATCACCATGATGAAATTTTCGTACGAACTATACCTCGTTAAGAAAAGAGATATGTATGAAATAATAACCATGAGCGAGATGATATTAAATTTTCGGGAATGATTTTAGTTTGTTTAAGTTAATCGACTGAGTTAGAGAGTACGACGGTTGTAAGTTACTATAAGTAATTATTATTATAGATAAGAAAAAGATGTGAGCGGCTTTCCCGCTTAAGCTGTGAGTAAGTGTTTATCTCGTATATGTATAGTCCGATATGATTTTGAAGTATATAGAAAGCTTGAGTTTAGTTGTTCCAATCTTTCGTATAAGATAGATAAAGGTTTGTTAAGTGTGATCCATAGTTAATGAAAGATAGTATACAACCGTAGAATAGCGTCGATGATGATTGGGAGAGTTAGAAATAACTTAGGTTATTTAGAGCAGAATAAGAAAATATGAAGCTAGCAGGTGATTAACAGAAAAATAGTAAGTTTTTGAGTAGATACAATGCATTAGTAATTTCAGTAGAAATATTAGAAATATGATTTGATTTCCTTATTCAGATGAACACCTTGAGTGGGTGATAGTTCGGTACATCCGAATGTGTGTTAGAAACCAAAGGCTTAAGTTAAGTTCAAAGTACAGTGATTAGTGGAAAAAGAAATCAGCTAAGCCGTAAGAGAGCAAAACAAAAGAATAGCCTTTAAGAGTTGTCAAAAAGAGGTTGTCCTAAGATTTACGGTGTGAGCAAGAGTTAAATCGTTAAGATGGAGTATGCGTTATGAATACGTAGAACCCGTTCATGTAAGTAATTTAGTTTTTCCCCAATGAGAAATTGCTCGGATTGAGTCAAAAAAAAAAAAAAGTTGCAAAGTGTTAGAGTACAAAGGAACTATAGAAGATAAGGAACGTTAATTGGATCCCATCAAAAGAGAAGAATTTATAAGTATAAGACGTTAGCCTTGGTCTAAGGGGAGATGCATAAATCGCCAGTAAGTCCAGTGAGATAATTGAGGACCCGAAGGGTTAGTATGAGATATGAAGAACCTCAGTTCAGTTAGGTTGGCATAATGAGATAGTCTCCATAAGGAATATGCCTCAACTTAGAGGAAACCCGAAATGAGTAGAATGATCGTCGATCGACTTGTGTCAAATTCAGTTATTATCGATTAGGTGATCACAGAAAATTTATAGGATCATGCCCAGATATGTGTCACGAGGGTAGTTCCATTGCACGAGACTCTAATCTTTAAGGTGCTAGTCAAAGACTTAGCTCACAACAAGACTATGAGTATTTTAGGAAGTATCTTAGAAAAAAATTAAGTATGGGAAGTAAATCATGATTTAGGCGACAAGAAAACTATGGTGAAAGAAGTTCACCGCTTATCCAAGCTAGGAATTGACTTTCGGACTCCGGTGGGCGTAGAGTTGTTGCCTAGAACATGGCTTATTCCTCCTTAGTCATCGAAGTTAGAGAGAAGCCGTTTGGTGATTCCTACTTGTCGTGTATGAAAAGGATTCACGAACATAAAGCCGCTTTTGAACAAGGGAGAGAACGATGGTTTGAGATACCGAGGCGATTAAACATTCCGGATGTAAATGGGCTGAGAGCGGATTATGTCGAGTAGGATCACCATTGTATTTCATTCACCCATATTCTACAAAGATATATCATGATCTTAAGGAGATTATTGGGAAATGATACAAAAGAATTTAATTTGGCTAAGTGGCCCAAATTTTTGCAAGGAAACTTACGAAGCTAGAGGCCGCGACTTGTCTCAAAATATAAATATTCTTGTTTTGAGAATGGGAGATGATAAATATGCCAAGCCATATGTTAATGATTTGGGTGATTTGGACGGAGATTTTACGAAGTCGACACTTTTGTCCAAGATGATAGATTTAGCACCAGAATATGCCAAGTTTTTATTCGAGCATTTGACTTCATGGGATCCAACGTCTATCCTTTTAGATCATGGTGCCCAGTTCACAGCAAATTTCTAGAGATCCTTTCAAGGTGGGTACCGAGGAACCTTAGCACACTTTTCATCCTCGGTATTGTAAATGGTCAGATAGATACTCTATTCAGATCTCATGTTATAATATTCATGTTAGTTCAATACTCAGATATTTATGTTAGCTTAGTACCTAGATAGTACTCACGTGTTCATGCCGGAGTCCGGTATTCGCTAGTCCGGTATTCGATCGACTAAGTATTAATTAATCGATATTCGGCTAATCCAAGTATTTAGTTATCTCCGTATTGGTCGGCCTTCTTTCGGTCGGTTCAATAGACATTCGGTTTAGTATCTCAAATAGCCTTTTAGTAATCTTGTATCCATTGAGTTTCAGTAAGCTTGTGTCCTTGATTTCAAGGTAATTGGGATGGCACCGTTTGAAACCCTTTTGAGCGAAGGTGTAGATCACCGATTGATTAGTTTAAAGTTGGGGAAGTAGAGTTGTTAGGACCAGATTTGGTCTATCAGGTTATGGAGAAAATCAAGTTAATTCAAGAGCATTTGAAAACGGCTTAGAGTCGCCAAAAGTCCTATTCGGACATGCGGTGTAGAGACTTGGAGTTCCAAGTTAATGATTGGGTGTTTCTGAAAGTTTCGCCTATGAAAGGCGTTATGAGATTTGGGAAGAAGGGAAGCTTAGCCCCCGCTATATTGGCCATATAGAATCCGCAAAGGATCGGGCAAGTGGCTTATGAGTTAGAATTGCCACAAATTTTGCTGCTGTACACCCGTATTTCATGTATCTATGCTGAAGAAGTTCATGGGAGACCCGTCTCTAGTTGTTCCTACAGAATCATAGGGGTTAAAGATAGCTTGTCTTATGAAGAGATCAGTGGCTATTCTTGATCGTCAAATCCGCAAGTTGAGAACTAAAGAGATTGCTTTAGTGAAAGTATTATGTAGAAATCAGAAAGTTGAAGAGGCTACGTGGGAGGCCGAAGAGGACATGAAGTCCAGATACTCCCATCTCTTTGAAGAAAGCAGTAAATTGTCGAAGGTAACTAACCTTTTCATTTAGATCCTTATAGTATAATCTCCATGTTTTCGTATTCAAATGTTCGGTAGACATTCGGTTCAAGTAATCATGTATTCATTCGGTCGGTTCGGTGATCACGTGGCTCAACTCGGT
Organism: Lycium ferocissimum; assembly: GCF_029784015.1. Taxonomy (NCBI): domain Eukaryota; kingdom Viridiplantae; phylum Streptophyta; class Magnoliopsida; order Solanales; family Solanaceae; genus Lycium; species Lycium ferocissimum. Next base: position 13,268,241 of record NC_081350.1, read on the forward strand.
TAGTTTTAGGTATCTTAGTTACAGAATAAACGCAGCCAAACTCCCATAGAGTCTCAGAATTAGCCGCGATTATAACCAAGATCATCATTAGAGGACGAATGATCCCAAGGGGGAGATAATGTTACACCCCATATCTTAGAACTAAGGTTAGACTCATATCATTAGAGTTTTAGCAAAAAAATTGAAGGTTTGAACATTTTGCGAAAATGGTTGATAGGCCTGCCCGAGTGCAATGATAACTCTTTGATTAGTTGGGAATTTGAGAAAGTACCCTCAATGAAAGTTGTAGTACGTAAAAATAGATTTCTAACAATATAAGGACCAGGCCAATCAGAGATCGGAGCAAGGAGATATGATCGTCTCAATATGGCTAATAGTAAGGCGTTTAAAAGTCTATAGAATCGGCTAAGTTTTGATACGTACGCATTCCCGCCGAATTTTGTGAAAATTCGTTGAGAATTTGAGGAAACTTAAAACATAAAAGTAGTAGCACTTTGAAATAGCTTTCCAACGGTATATTATGGACCTTGAACAGAGCTATGTACAAGAAGTTATGCCTATTTTACCAAAAACTGTGCAGAACCGATACGTGTCGCGCGTGTGGGAGCGTGCAGACGCGTACGGGCGGGTGCAGTGGCTCTGCATCGCGGGCCGATCACGCAATCTGAGTATTTGCCTATAGAATGTCACGTGATGCCCGTGCATCGCGGACCCATCGCGCAAAAGGTTGGGTTTCGGGTCAAAATTCGAGATTTCGCGTTTTAAGTTATATTTAAGGTTTGGGATTTATTTTCCCAACACCCCATTCACGAAAAATCCCCTAAATTCATAGAGAACAAGTCCCAAACCTCAAGAACACCAAGGTAAGCCTACTCTAATTATTCCAAGTCAATTCTAATACATATCCTTGTAATCTAAACAAGAAATCATCATTCCTAAAACTAAGGTTTTCAAGAAAACCATCTCAAGGTTCAAGAATTCAAGATTTTGGAGCGACTAAGGTATGTAGAGTTACTATCTACGTGTGGGAATATCATTGTTCTTCCCCACGCCTCCTAATCCATAAAGTATGAAACTTTACAAAACTAGAGTTTCTATTCTATACTATGCTCATGATAACCCTAGGTCCATGTCTATAACTATATTATGTTTGAATTGCTATTATTCTATCATTGTGTTCTTGATACTCATTATGATTATTAAGAATCTGTCCGTAATCCATGAAAATCCATATTTTGTATTCTATGGGTACTTGCATGCATGTTTTTGACTAAGAATGACTATTTCATGAATATCCTATATGTCTACAAGTTTTCATGCAATTAAATCATATAATTACTTTCATGCCATAATACAAGAAATATACATACTAAATACAAGTTATTTCATGAAACCATGCTACAAGTTATCTCATGAAACCATGAAACATATTTATAAGTTATTTGGCATGAAACCATATTTACAAGTTACTCGTGAAATCATGATTACAAGTTATTTACAAGTTATTTCACGAAAATCATAGGCTTCTTAGCCAACTATATTATGTTCATGTTTTTGAGAGTTGCACGAATTACCGAGAAGGCTCAGATAGCCTGAAACTACGTAGCCACCGTAGGACAAGGATCGCTCCGCCCAGTTAGGACGATACCTTAATTTTACACTGAATGGATCCATCATGCACGTTACCACCTTATACCCCGGCAAGGTATAGGGGCTCACGCCGGTCCGCGATGTATTAGACTCCACGTACCCACGTGGTGATATCACATGGTCGGTTTATGAAATGCTCTCCTACTTATCAAGTTTTATTGTGTTATATATATATATATATATATATATATATATATATATATATATATATATATATATATATATATATATATACTCATGCTCATGCTCATGTTCATGTCCGGGTTTTCGCCGATTCTTTATCATGTTATTCCATGTCCCATGTTATTTCTTTTCGTTTGTTTTACATACCAAGACATTCAATGTCCCCGACGTCCCCTTTATTGTTCGGGGCTCCGTATTTCACAATGCGAGGGTACGGATTTACGGGACGACACCTCTTGCTTCGCAGGATCCGCACGTACCCGGCCTTATCGGTGAGCCCCATCTCATTCGTGGTTTAGACATTGTCATTCTTTAATTAGTTTTACATCTAAAGGTATCACTGGGGGCCTTGTCCGCAAGTATGTTTTTCCGGTCGGGATTCACGATTAGAGGTTTCATAGACTAGTCGCCTTAGTTATGTTAGATATGCAAGGTGTTTAGTCATCTTTGGCTCAACTCATGTTATTTCCGCATTTGTGATTTAAACAAGTATTTTCATTAAATTATTACGACATCTCATTTTTATGAAAGCTCATCATTTTTATGAAAGCTCATCATGTTCATGCTATATTTTCGCTCATGTATGCCTCATGATGATTCAAAATTAAGCCATGTGGTTCGTCAGTCACATACGCAAGAAGGGGCCGAGTGCCGTGTTACGCCCGGTGCCATGGTTCTAAGTGCGTGACAAGATCGGGCCTAAAAAGTTTTCAAACAATCGAAAATAAGTCTCCATAAAACATTCATAAGTCGACTACTCAGTCATTGTCTAAAATACACTCTTTTCAAAAATGTTTTTGCTATGGAAAAATGGGTCATAAATATTTTCAATGTAGATTTCACTACATACCTCTAGGTTGGATATGGAAGCCTAAGACCAATCATCAAAGTACTAACTCTCAAGGACCCAAGGAAGCTTGGGTACCTAAAAGAAAGTAACTACCTTGTTTTGCATGAACACCGCAAGAAGATATCAAAAGGAAAATAGTACCTAGATAGTGCGTGTTCCAATACATGGCTGCGACAAAAGTTTGTTCAAACTGGCCGCAGACTTTGATGGAGGATTAGTTACTTTTGGTGACAACTCAACAGGAACAGTAATTAGTACAGGAACTATTTCGTTTAATAATTCTTGTGATATCACTAAGATTTATCTTGTTGAAGGACTCAAATACAACCTCTTAAGTATCAGTCAGCTATGTGATTCGATTTAGAGGTAAGATTCAAAAAGACAGGCCGTGTCATAAGACAAAACAGAAAAGAAATTCTTCCCGGCGTAGAACAAAAAGGTGTATGTGCTTGACTCTCGTTAAAAGTCCAAACCTAGACACATTTGTTTGGATTCAATGGGAGAAGATCCTTGGGTTTGGCACAAGAGACTTGGACATATAGCATGCGCTAATTGAAAATTAGCCAAACACGATTTGGTCTTAGGCCCGCCTAAAATAAACTATTCAAAAGTTCATATATGCGATGTTGTACCGAAAGGTAAGCAAACAAGAAGTTCTTTTTAATTCCAAAGATATTGTATCCACTTCTAAACCATCGCGTTTACATATGGATCTTGTTGGTCCTACTAGAACTCGCTTAGCATTGGAGGAAAAGGTATGTTTGCGTTATCGTCGATGATTTTTTCGTTTTACTGGGTTATATTTTGTCACACCCCAACCTTGGTAACGCGTGATTGGCACTCCGGCACCCCTACGGGAACCGAGCGAACCAAACTGTAACTCACATTTTCTGTATCTTGAAAGGTAACATAAGACTAAGATACTATAAGCCATAGGGGTACAAGCACAAAAGATAACATACTTATGCCTTCAAACTAATCTCGAGTGCATGTGCCTTTGGGTAAGGCTATTCATAATAATGATACAACATAGTGTAAGTCGAGATGATTATAAGATGTCTAATCGTGCATATCCGGCTCACGAGCCTCTACAGAATACATGACATAAAGTGGTTTAACAATGGCCTCGCCATACTCATGTAATGCATATGTTCCTACGTCGATCACGTGGCAACTCCGGGAACAAGCGGAGTGCCACGACTCGTCGCCGAGCTTCTGTATCCTTACCGAAAGATCCTTCAAGCCGTATGTCAAGACTCGGCGGCATGAAACGCAATGCCCCTAGCAAAGCGGATCGCAAGCACGAGCAATGTACTGAGTATGCAAGGCGAAAAGTGCAACAAAATAGCCATATACTAAATATGAGAAGAATAAGAATTAACCAGGCATTTCTGAGCTGCCGATGGAAATCTAGCATATATATACATACCTCTTCATCTTCTTGTAATCTTTACTAGGTCCGTGTACCCTACCATACCCCGGTTACCTTATCATCAAACGTTATCCGAATATGTCAAGGGCGTGCAACCCGATCCATATACTTGCATGCTTAACCATATCTATGTACAAGATCGTGCCTTTATCTTACTAATCATCCTATACTAACCGCCCAACTAATCGCTGGTAAATCGCCCGACCGCCGCAGCTCGGTGGTAATAACCGCCCGTCCGATATCGCCCGACGTTAGAGCGAACCGCCCGACCGATCGCCAGCACCGCCCGACCGGCCGCGCAAAGACGGTGGTAACCGCCCAATCGGTCGTGTACCAGTTGGTAAATACATACATACATGCTACATCCGCCCAACAGAGTACGTAGCCCCGTAAAATATCCGCCCGACCGGTGGTAGACCAAAGGTAATTATAATCACAATCATAACTAAACATCTACAAGTAATCTCTATGCACTTCTCATGGTCTTCGCTTAACCCGTAGTGTCAATCAAATAAGCCTTATAAGCACATCTCTGGCCATTAGTACTTCTTCCCACTTGACTAGGCTATAACCAAATACTAAGATACAACATGAACCTCTCTTCGAACATTAAATACCTCATTAGGGACCCTCTACTAGCACTCTATTCATGTCCCACAAAACATTCCTTAAGACACATTCCTAAACTCATTGGATTGTTATTACTATGGAACTATTGTCATTGCTATATCTCACCTTGAAGGAACAAATATCATGAGGTGAGATCAACATCAATGAATAACACCAATAGCCATGAAACAAGCTCAAGGATATCACAAGAACGTCGGGAATCGTAAGTTTTTGTACAGAGAAACAAGTTTTATCAAGATGTCATATATAGGTTCACACTAAAGGAATCATGCCTTAAGAAAGAAAGGTTTAGCCTTAACATACCTGGAATCTTGGTCCTTGCCCTTCCCACTTATCTCCTGACTTGTAATCTACATATAAAATCATTCATACTATTATTAGGCTCACCATCATACACTTGTCTTAAGCCTTTAATTAAAATCCTCAGACCGTCAAATTTAAAGATCTCCCCTGTTTATATGCCTTACTCGAAATCTCAATTCAGCAACCAACAACAACAACAATACCAACATCAACAACAATATTATCAACACCAAATATTCCATAAACATCTCACACGATGTTTTATCCAATTTCTGACCTATAAATTCATTATATGCTCATTTAGTAACTTTTCCTTCCTCATTGTGAGATAAGTTTAAATCAATACTAATAAGGAAATATTCATACCTTTCACCCGCTAGAATTGCAATATCTTCGATTATCACCTTGAATCCAAGCCAGTTTCACCGCAATACAATAGCATAATCGCAACTACGCGCTGTCCAACCTTAAATTCAGAGATTATACTTAATTCGCGTTAAAATCTAGTGATATAAGTTGGGAGAATTTTTTAGAAGGTTTGGGAAATATTTCTGGAGAATTATTATTGAAAAATGAGGTTTTGGACTGATTTGGTCCTTAAATAGTGGGTCAAATTCGGGGGTCACTGTAGCATCCCTTTGCCATCGTAGTACAGTTTCTCGTCTTCCGTCAGCCTAAATTGCAACGTCCATAATTCTCTACTTCGATGTCGTATCGATGAGCGATTTATTGCGTTGAAAACTAGACCGACGAACTTCATTTTAGGCTTTTACTTTGCTTCAAAAACTCCTCATCTACTAAAAGATATTCCTTCTCAAAGTTGGACCAAAATTTGCCCTTCATATTTTTCACAAAATTCAAGGTCTCAATAGCTTATTTCTTCAACTCTATTTGGTCGTGAAACTTCCCAAGACCTCATATATCACTTTATCCATAAATATACCTAATAATTACGCCATTGCTTAAACCTGAAAGACGGCTCATCTTGATCATAATTCCACGTACTTGTACTTAAACTTAGCGAACGTTCATCTGGAAGTACGGGGTGTAACATCTCTTGCTCATAAGGATGACACTCTAAAGAATTTTAAGTTTTTCTATGAGAAAGTTTAGCGTGACAAAGGATACTTCATTACTTCTATAAGGAGTGATCATGGAGGAGAATTTGAAAACAAGGCCATTGAGGATTTCGGCAATGAACAAGGTTATGCTCATAATTTTTCCTCACCAAGATCTCCTCAAAGAAAATGATGTCGTTGAAAGAAAGAAATGTAATCCTTTACAAGGTATGGCTAGAACAATGATTTCAGAACACAACCGCCACATCACGTGGCAGTAAGCCGTAAGCACAAAGATGTCATGTATTGAACAAAATGTCCGATTTGACCTATTCTAAAGAAAACCCCATATGAACTATGGAATGGTAAGAAACCCAATATTAGTTATTTTCACTCATTTGGGTGCAAATGTTTTATGCACAATAATGTAAAGGACAACATATGTAAGTTTAATCCTAGAAGTGATGAATGTATTGTTGTTGGCTACTCAAATAATAGCAGATCCTATAGAATTTTCAATAAACGCACTAAATATATTAAAGAATCTATTCATTTTATTTTTGATGATACTAACCGTTTGGTCGAGAAAGAAAGATTTGTAGATGAAGATGTTTCCCAACCTTCAGTCACTATGACTACTCCTTCAACTGATCAGAATCTCTCATTAAGAGAAACTACCTCTGCTCACGAGTCGACTAATCTTACAATCGGGACCCGTTACAAATAAATTCGGAGCAAAACAGCCCGATTATCCTAAAAAGTTTGTCATCTGGGAAATAAATGAAGGAATGAAGACTTGATATCTTGTAAAAATAATGCAAATTTGGCACTCATATCTCAACTCGAGCCA
>NC_081350.1:13275296-13287482 GCF_029784015.1 Lycium ferocissimum
CCATTCCCGGGGGGGCCCCTTTGTTTTGCTTGTTTTGTATGTTTTCTCCTTTGTTTGGGGCCTTGTCGGCCCGCATATGTATTTTGTTTTTTTTTTGGGCCCCTGTGGGGCCTTTTTTTTGGGTATTTTCTCAAAGTAGGTTATTTTGGATAGTCCGTAAAATGTGCTGAAACTTCACAAATTTTTCAAAATTTATAAATTTGAAACACAAAATTTCTGCTCGCTTCTCGTTATATACCGACGTGTTTGATATTATCTCAGGAAGTGTTCGTAAGGCCCGCATCGGCACTACGTGCCTACGGGTTGTCGTAATAACAAGTACTATTCTTAACAAGGTAATATGCAGGCTGGGTGTACTGTACAACATTGATTATCTATCATTGACGCATAAGGAAACGAGTATATGCCAATTAAAGGTGATGCCAATGTAAGGAAAGAAATGTTACAGACTTACTGGGAGTTTCTTTTGTATTCTTGGAAATTAGATCCTCAATATTCCTAATTTACAAGGATCAATTTCTTGGGTGACATCTCACAAAAAGAGTCTAACGGCTAGTTGATTTGAAGACTATATATTCAAGACTCTAGAGATTTAAGAAAATATACTTTGGTCTCATACTCAAGCTCGCTTTTACTTTTCACAAACATTATATTCTTGAATTGATATAGTGTAAACAAAAAGAAAGGAGAGATATAGTATAGTTTGCGAGGCATTGTATCAAAAAGAGATCACTTGAAAGTGTTTCGAGTGCAGACATATGAGCTCCATTCAAACAAACCATTATACCAATCCACTTACAAAGAGCTCCGTAGGACACCCTTGCAACTCCAAGGGGACCGGACTAGGACTCACATTGAATTCAACCAAGATAAAAATTTCGGTGTCATTTACTTTCTCGCACTTTTATTACCGCATCGTTTATAATCGACTAGGTTCCAAGTTAGTCGACTGTCTGAGCGAAAAAAATTACAATTCACCCCCCCCCCCCCAACACCCCACCCTTCTTGCACTTTCACCCATAATACTAGGGAAGAACTCCTTTCAACCATGTTATTTTGACCTTTTGTGTTTCTTGTTTATCCATTACACCATTTTCTTGAAACATTGCGCTTGCATATTGAATTGTTTGCATTTAGAGTTTGTTTGGCCAAGCTTAAAAGTTTATTTATTGTAAAAAATATTTTTCAAAAAAAATAATTTAGGGATGTAGCAATTTGTTTTTGGTCAAATCATTTGAGAATGACTTTCTTTAGTATTAGGAAAGTAGTTTTTGTTGTCCAATCACTCTAACAACTGTTCTTAATCGTTCGTCAAAAAAAAAAAAAAGACAAAAAAAAAGAAAAAAAGACACTTGTACATAAACCAAAGAAAAGTCAGTTTTTGGTCAAGTCATTTGAGAATGACTTTACAATTTGCTTTTGGTCAAGTCATTTGAGAATGACTTTCTTTAGTATTAGGAAAGTAGTTTTTGTTGTCCAATCACTCTAAAAAGTGTTTTTAAACGTTCGTCACCAAAAAAAAAAAAAAAAAAAAAAAAAGAAGACATGTACATAATTATCTTACAATTAATATCATCTATAGAGAGAAAACGTTTTGATTATTTTTATTAGATACTTTAATTAGGTTCATTTAATTAAATATTTCTTGTTTTGTTCAAGATTAGCCCAGATTTGTGTAAATAAAAAGTTGTGAAGACAATGGAAAAAAAGTCACGATGAAGAAGGAGAATGGTCAATGTTGTAACGATTGATTTCTCTTTTGAAATTAATAAGCGTAATTTTATAAATAAAATTAATAATAAAAATTAAAAAATTTAATTTTTTACTTCTAATTCTCCTTCTGGCAAGAAGCTATCGAGCCGTGAAAAACTATTTTGATACTATATAAAAATATTTTTTTGATTTGGTCAAAGGCTTCAAATTTTCAAGAAGTGTCCTTATTTCTTTAAAGAAAACCTTGTCCTATGCCAAATTGGTTTAGGAAGGGAAATAGCACTCTATAATAGTACCATCTCGTCTTTCCTCCTTGTTAAAGATGCTGCTCTAATGGGTACACTGTCCAAGGTTTGGACCAGTGCATGGAATTGACTCTCCTACTAACTTTTGGTGATGATTGAAGACATGCGAAATCTCTTCAAAGTTGTGACTCAAACTCTAGCACATCGGCATAAGCACAAGATTTCTATACAAAAAATTTCGCTACATTTACCCTATTGGCGTTGGAGATCTTATTAATTTACACAAGTGGATCAACTTACTTATCAAAGAGTTGAATGTAAGGGTAAGCAGAACTCTATCTATTTATGAAATAAATTGGGGACACAATAAGTTGCCCAAGGTAATCTTTGATGCCAAAGCACTAAACGTGCTGAATTTAAATGGATTTAAGATAGAATTGCCCTCTAATGGTCGTACTATAAAGTTGTCATCTTTGCCAGAGTTGCATCTGTGTAATGTATTCTTGGACGAGAAATTCATTCAAGCTCTATGCACAAGCTGCCATAATTTAGAGGTTTTGTCTTTGCAGCTCTTGGATGGACTTGCCAGTTTTCAAGTTGGTGAAAAAGAATTACCTAAACTAAAGAAGGTAAATCTAAATATTTGCCCTCGTGAATTCCAGATGGTTGATGTTGCAGCAATTAATCTTGAAGAGCTTTACATCTTCAGTCCTTGGGATCTAAAGGTAATTAAATTAGCTGCATGCAAAGCCCTTAAGAGTTTGTTCCTCGGTGGTGTGGCCGTGACTGAAATATGGTTAGAGATGCTTTTTTCTAGCCTACAAAATCTTGAACTATTTCACTTATTCCTTTGCAATACATTGAGGACCATGAAGATCTCAAGCTACCGGCTCAAAGAGCTTATAGTAGTAAATTGTCCTATCCTAATCATTACCATCGGCTTGCCTGGAATTTTAATAAATATGTATACATAATCGGAAGGCAGAAGCAATATGAAAGTATATGACACTCCTACATAAACGATGACATAATATATTTTCTTGTTAGATAGATCGTTCTTCATTGGCTTTTTTTTTTTTTTTTTTTTTAATTTCTCATACAAATTGAAGCTAAAAGCTTCAGGTTCATTTTTTCTTCTTCTAGAAAGACCAAATGAATAAAGAGTTTTTGTGTGATCTCCCTTATAGACTTGTCCAGTATTATTTTAGAAAAATACATTTCAAAATGAAAATTTATCGGGGACAGTTATTATAAATAAGCTTTATTTATATTATGATTTTTTTTTAAATATGACGTTATTTGTTTTCTTTTAAAATGTGACGCTCACGACTGCTAATCTGGTTAATGGTATATACTTCAATCGTTCTTCATTCCATATGCTAAAAGTTGAATTAGAAGCCGTGTCTCCTTTGACTTGTTAGAAACCCGTGACGAGGTATGTCATATGGTAACTTCAATCAATTGAATTCTGACTAGCATCACATTGCTTCAAGAAGCTAATAATGTTTTGGATTTTCGTACGTTGTTTCTTTTGTTTTTGTTGGCTGATACAGATGATGGTTATACCAAAAGACGTGAGAGTAAACTTGTTTCCTCCACTTCATGCTACTAATAAGTTGCACGCAAACATTGAGAAACGATTGAAGTATTCAATTGTGGACGTTGTTGATAGTTTGCTTCGGATTTCTCCTCAACTGGACAACATATCTTTTGGCAAGACTCTGAAGGTAATATGTTTTTCATTCAAAGGTACTTTGTAAAAGAACCAAATTTGCTAGTTGTTACTAAGGTTTTGTTGCTACTTTGTGTGTGTGTGTGTGTGTGTTTTTATTTATTTTTTTATTTTTTTATTTACATTTTATTTATTGTTTTCCTGTAAGTCTTTTTCTTTTTACATGTCTTTTGATTCTTTGTTTAGCGACAAGGCGCTCATGATTCGTTTAACGACGAATCAATGAAGTGCTGAAATTCTTCTTAGCACCTTAGAAGTTGTTTTTATTAGAAAAATTTGCCCCAAATTATGTGAAAATATTTGCTTATTGACTGATTAATTCGTGCTTAGTCTGTGAACTTTAAGACAAAATGTTTCCCATTTGATAAATTGGAAGTTATAGTGTAGAACGAAGGAATTAATTGATTAGACAAGGAAAGCAGGAACAAAAGATTGTATATACTGATTGCAACAAAAACTCTAATAAAAAAGAGATTGTTGATTTATCTTTAGAGCGAAGGAGTTAATTGATAAAAGTTTTAACCCTTTCTAATAATGATTTCATGATTGAGTCTTCATAAAAGACAGTTTTATCTTTGTAATACTGATTGATTTCCTGGTTTTACAGTTTATATATGAAGAATTTAAGCCCGTCAACCGGTTAAACTGAACCGACCTAAGAATCGGTTAAAAAATTCCAACTAAATACCTGGTTTTGTATGACGGCTTCAAACCTAAAACCGAACCGTCCGTTCAAACAGTCCAAAACCCTCTTTTTTTTTTTTTGTATAGTATATATATATATATATATATATATATATATATATATATATATATATATATATATTAGTATTTATTAGTATATTGTAGGTATATTTACATATGTTATATAAGTTTATAAGTAAAGTTTAAATATTTGCGGTAACGCCATCAAAGAAACAAATAATACGGCAGATATATATATATATATATATATATATATATATATATATATATATATTAGTTATATGCTTAAGCCTTAAGTTATACTACATATACCTAAAATATAGTAAGAATATACTTATTATATATATATTATACTTAGGTTATATAACTTATATATATATATAGATATATATTTTAAGTTATATATATATTAATATATATATGTTTAAGTTATATGTATACTATATATACTTATAAGTTATAAGCCGATATATATATATATATATATATATATATAACTTATAATCTTATATATTATAACTTATATTTATAGCTTAATTTTTTCTAAGTTTATAAATTCGTATATACGTATATATATATATATATATATACATACATATTATATATATATATATATATATATATATATACATACATACGTTATATATGTACATATATATATATGTATGTATGTATATATATGTATGCAATATGTATGTATATATATATATATATATATATATATATATATATATGTTATAAGTATATTCTTAGTATATTTTAGTTATTTTTTAAGTATATAACTTTCTAGTTTTTAATTTAAGTAGATGTATATATTATAAGTATATTCTTGGTATATTTTAGGTATATTCTAACTTAATATAAGTAAAAATATGAACACAAGTAAATAGAGAAAGCTCAATGAGCCATATATTTTATTCATTCTTGGATAACATTTATTTGCAAGTTGTAGTTTTTTTAACTTACAAATAATACATGAGTTGTAAAGAAATAGTAGAATAATAAAATCACCAATTGTGAATCATTTCGTTAATTTCCCGCATATCATATTCGACCATGGAGATATATTCAAAGTCTTTCATTTGGTCCGGTCCACTTGCTATCAAATCTTCAATTTCTTCTCTTCTTTCCTCCGCTTCTAAGTTTTGGTTGGTCGCTCCGATCTAATCCAATCGCGAATGCACACTAGTACTTGCAAGCTAAAGCCGGATAATTAGTGTCTATGGTCTCCAATTTGTTGTCTTCCTTGGCTAAATGCGCTCTCAAAGGAAGCCACGATTGATACTTGAGCTTGTAAGGATATCTCGAGCCATTCTTGAGAGTATCGGATGACTTGCCTTGTACTTCTTCCACTATGCTAAGACGTCCAATTCATCCGGTTTCCTTGATATCCACATTTAGCTGCATCAAATAAAAGTTATATTCATCAAAGTTTGCATTAGACGAAGGAGTTGGCTGTGAATATAAAACTTTTAAATGCGATAAACCCGACAAGCCCTTTTTGCTACTTTGACAAGTAGTAGGGCGTGGAGCAACGGGTGTAGCACGTTCTTCCAAATTAGAATAATGAGTAAAAACTTTTCTAAACTCATCATCAATAGCGAAGTTCGGCTTCGGCTTAAAGATGGTTGAACTCCCGCTTCAATTTTTAAAATGTATAAATTTGACCAACCAATGCTTTAGTATAAGACACTTTTAAACAAGGATTTAACAGAACCCAATATAAATAAAGTTGGGATGGAAAAAATACTTCTTAAATTTGATTATCATTTCAAAAATAGCCGCTTGATAACCGGGTTTATATTTATACTTTGTAAAACTCTAGCTATTTCGTTTAAGTAGGCTAAAATTTCGGTTACCGTGGGATAGAATTGTCTAGAAAAAGCAAGAGTTGCATTATAAAAATTTTCTAAGAGTTTAATATATTCTTTAACATTCTTCCCAATGCGTAAAATTTAACCAATCATCACTATTAATATTATATTTGTTGAACTTGTCGTATGGGAGTCCTATATCACATGCTTTACAGTATAATGTAAGTGTAGTTCCACCTAGTCTCAATTTCTACTTGAATTTTCCTAGGTTTAAGGTTATTTTCCACACAAGCATTCTTAAAATCTCTAAGCCTTCCCCTATTAGCATTACAAAAAAAAAAAAGGCAACCGCATCTTTAACTTTTTGAACAAAATCGTCAAAATAGTCAAGACCATCTTTAACAATTAAATTTAAAATGTGACAACTACATCTCACATGAAAAATATTTTTTAGCGGAGAGTTTAATTTCTTTTTAAAAGACCAATCGCCTTTATTATTAAAAGTATTATCTAAAGCAATACAAAGTGTTTTTCTATAAATATTAAAAATCTCATAATAGTAGACATTGAATCCGCTAAAAAATTTCCATCGTGACGACCTTTCCTTCATCATAAAAAAGTTATAATTTTTTTTGCATAATCCAATTGTCATCAACCTAATGACATGTAATAGCAAAAAAATCTAATTTGTTAAGATTAAGACCTAAATTAGCAGTAAGAGAAACATTACAATTTAAAGAATTAAATACATGGCGCAAATAAAATCTATATTTTTTGTACAAATCTATAACATCCGCTCTACAAGTACTTCTAGAATACCCTCAAATAATGATTATAACAACGTTGAATGTAAGTAACAAACCCCAAACCCGTAGGAAAGGAAAATGGTAAACAATCATAAGCTACCATTTTAGCTATTTCTACACGCTCTTTTTTCTTGTCATACTTAAAATTTCTAATGGCTCGGGTCTATCGTCATTTGAATACCCCACATTTGAACCCGTTTTGCTCTCCTCAAACATCCATATGTTTAAGTCTCATGATTATTTAGTATACCCGTTTCACCATCTTTACTAGTTTCTTGCCTAAAAGTAAATATTTGTCCACATAGGCTACATTTAGCTGTGTGGCTTTCCCTATCCTTAGTCATAAATTTTCAAATTTTAGCGATTGACTTTCGAGTTCTAGGCGGTTTGTCTTGTGTATGTGATTGTGCGGATGACATGTATCTTCTGTATGGAAATTTCGGGCTTCGTGTTTCATCATCAATTTCATTAAAAGTGTCGGTAAAATGTTGTTGCATTGCCTCATGACCTAAAAGTGGGATTATTTCCACGAACATCAATACCTAAATTAGGCGTTTCTTCCACAAATGTTTCCTCATTGCCTCACCCCTAACAATACCACTATTACTTTACCTATACTACGTCTAAATCTCTTTGCCATTATTAAATAGAATTAATTAAATAACACTCAAATAAATCACAAGAAAATAAAATTGCAACAAATTAAATTGCTAGAATTAAATTGCGTAAATTAAATTACGAAAATAAAGATAGAGTTGAACGAATGTACCAAATTGCCGGATTAATTTACAACAAAGTGAAGCGCGCTTAGAATTGCAAATCCACCAAAGGTACTTCGGATTGTTGCAAAATCAGTAACTCCACCAACAATATTATAATTACAAAATTAATAATTGAAACTATAATAAGACTTTATAATATTTATTTGAGAGAAATTTAAAGTGGCTAATTGTTGCAAAGTAACTATAATTGAGAGATTGAGATTTGAGAGAAAAAGATGAATTGGTATGAATTAAAATGAAAATGAAGAAGGGTTTATATAGGGGTGGGGGATGGGTTAAAGTGTTAAAAAAAAAAAAAATTTGGGGGGTTGGGGGGGGGGGGGGGAGGAGTAAATGGCCGTTTGGCAACGGCCATTTTTGCAAATGGACCGTTGCCAACGGTCCAATAACGTCCACCACAGTCCACAGCCCAACGGCTATAAAAAAAAAAAATTAATTTCACCGGTTTAACCGATCCGATTCCGATTTTACCGATTTAATCGATTCCGATTTCAAAAAAAATTAAAACCGAACCGGTAAAAAATAACCGGTTAACCGGTTCAACCGATTTCGATTCCGGTTTCAATTTTACCGATCCGGTTACCGATTAGAACTGGTAAAACCGGCCCGGTTGACGGGCTTAATGAAGATGCATCAAATGAGGATGAGAAGCCTTGTTATGCATCTCTACCTTGGAAATGTTGGAGGCATAAGTTAAAGCAAGTCAAAATGCGAAACTTTTCATTTACGATGCAACAGGAGTTGAGAGACTATTTCTTCAACAATGCAGAGGTGTCAGAGATAATTGACGTCCCCCCAGAATGTGATCATGTCTAGTCTTATCTTTTCAAATTAATTTTATAGCTAAGGATGAAACTCTACCTCATAGCATGAATAGTTGTTTACTTCATTCGGCAGCTTTCTCAGGCTTTTATTATTTTTCGTCGAAATGACTTTTCTGAATTTAAAATTGTATTCCACATACTTCTCTGTAGTTGCATCAGAGCATGCCAGTATTTATTCTGCATATATAAATACCATTTTATGTTTCTCTTTGCTGTAAGTGGAGCTTCTCCTTGTTCATGCACTGTATCTATTTAATAAAATAAAATACGAGTCTCTACAACAGAGTTCTCTACTTGATCACTCATTCCCATGTCTGGAGTCACTGAATGAGGTCTGTTCAAATGTCTTGGTTGTTGATATATAGTAATGCACTGTATGAGATTGTATACATTTTTTCAGTCTCTGGTGTAATTTTGAAGGTAAAAGTGGAATTTTGGTATTGTCTTTCTTTCAAGAACTGGAAACAAAAGAAAAGTTGAGAGGTACTCGCGCACACCCACAGCTAGGGAGGCGTCTTGTATTTGCCAAGTTTGAGGGCTTATTTATGTATTATGCCATTTTTTGTTTTCCGGTTATCTTGCAGTTTACTCGTAGTTTTGAGTATCTTACTTTGGTTGTTACTCATGTTTCATAGAAGTAATTCTTCTGATCTGCTCTTATCAAGTTTGCTTTGCGTTAATTGAGAAGGAAAATGAAGGAGGAGGATTGATATGAAGGAGGGAAACTTCAGGCAAACTGATGCTTCTTCTTCTTCTTATTCAAGTCGGGATATTGGTATTGCTTCTTCTTTATTATGATGAGTTGTGTTAAAGAGAGTCCTAAAGAAACCCAAAGCATCAAGATAATTAGCTGCGATAGTCCTACAACAGGGCTATCTTCCTGAGTTCCAAAGCTCAAGAGTACAAGTTTATCCCAAATTCAACTATTCACGCATATCTTGTAAATACAAAATTTAATAAGACGTAGTTGATTGAATGTTAGGAGATGTAAAACAAACTATTCTATAGTTAATGGTGTATGACATGTATAAATACGGAACGTATACGTTGTAGCGGTTTTATTTTTTCCGATTCGTATTTGCACTTGCCTCATTTAAAAAGGAAAGTGTCTCGGAAAGTAATCTATTGCCAATCGTACCGGAAAAAAAAAAATATCTTACGTAGATGGTGCTCTAAATGAACATTGCTTTTGGAGTCGCCACCTAACTTATAGGTAAGTTAGGGAAACGGAGTTGAAAAGAGTTCTTTTAAAACGGCTAAGTTTTAAAAGAAATCAATTTATACCAAAGTCTAGGTAAGGGTTTTGGTGATCCTGCAAGGAAGGTGTTAGGCACCCGATATGATCCATCCATAAATACTAAGTTCACCTACGGTTCTAATAGTATGCCTTGCAAATATAAATTGTTTTTGATAAAAATTGCTTATGTTTTATATTTCCGCAAATGAAGGTCGGTCATTTATGGAAAAAATACTCATTTTCAAGAAAAAAATAAAAATAGTAGAGTTTTTCCCAAAATTGGACGTTTTGAGTTTCGGACTAGAACACCTAGGTTAAAACCCGAAGGCGTTAACCTAAGTAGAACACTACGTAAGTGCACCCGAGTTTAGAAAAAGGTTTTTAGTTTAAGTTTTATAAAATCATTTTTGGCATACTATTATTATCCATATTTTAACCATATTTTATATTTCTGAGATTTTTATCCTTTTTAGTCCAAATTGGTCCAAAATAATTTTAGTCCATTTTGTCTAAATTGTCCATAGGTACGGTCCCAATTTGTCTCAAATGTCCATAAAACTTGTCAAATCGTTTTTGTCCAAAATCATGATTTGCATTTAAAGAATGTCCATTTTTTTTATCCATAAGGTAGTTTTAGTCTCAAAAATCATTTGCACGTTAACATTTATAAAAAAAATTAATGTTTATAACTTAAAAATGATTTTTGGCAACTCTAAATTCATGACAATTTTTAAAGGGTTCCAATAAATCATACTCAAACTGAATTTAAATAAATAAACGAGGTAGGGAGTTGGGCCTACCAACCCCAACAGAAAAATGTATGAATAAATATTTTCCGCTCCAAAAGATGCGCTCCAATGCTTATTCCATCTAGGGCTGTTCACAGTTTTGGTTAAAACCAAAACCAAACCGAAAATTTAACCAAACCGAATAAAAAAACCGACATTTGGTTTGGTTTTAAATTTGAAAAACCGATAATATTTGGTTTGGTTATGGTTATAGTAAAAAATAACCGAATAAATAACCGAACCAAACCGATAATTATATACATAAAATTTATAATTATTTATATGTATAATATTAACTTTTCATAAATAATTAAAGATATTTTATACCTTTTAATTATTAATTTAATTTTGGTCTACGTATTTTTAAGGCCCAGTATGCTTTAAAAGAATATGCTCCAAAGTCGAATAATTCAAGTTCAATCTAATAAGTCGTAAGCATAAGGGTAAAAAGTAAAAACCCTACTATCTCTTTTCATTTTACATTGCCAAGTAAGATGTCTTTCCCCTCAATATGAAAGTTAGCCCTTGTGGGCATGAGGAAAAAGAGCCTTCATAAGAAATTTGAAGAATGTAAGAGAATATTTAAATTGTCACGGCTAGTCATAAATTGAAAAACCGAACCAAACCGAACCAAACCGACAATAACCAAAACCGGTGGTTATTATTTTATTTGGTTTGGTTATGGTTTTAGATATTTAAAAACCGACTAAATTGGTTTGGTTATGATTTTAACCAATAACCGACCCAAACCGAACCATGAACACCCCTAATTCCATCCATGGTAATGTCGACTTGATCAAGAAAAGTTAGCGGGCCTCAGTGGACCAACAACGTATAGGGATAGTCACAACAAATGGATATGCATAATATTAATGTATTAGTAAGCCGACACTGGTACAGGCTCACCGCGTCTTGAAATTAACGTTTGGTGGTCCCGATTCGTTAAAGAGCACGAAATAGCTTTTACACATTTTTACATTTTTTCGACAATATATTGATGATTATCCTTATTTTAGGAATTTTATCAATTTATTGTCATTTTTAAGAATCATTATTTTTGCACATGTACAGCGTAATACTACCGTTTTGTACAGTTAATAATTGTCTCTTTATTTTATAGCAATACATTTTTATATCTTATACATTAATATTTATATTTTTATACTTCCATTATTATTTATACATGTATTAATTAACTATATTTTAGTTCAGTCCGTCAATGCAGAAAAAAATAGGAACAATTAATTTTTAAGCGCAGAGCAAATATTCAATCAAGTCAAGGTCTCGTCATCTTTTAAAAAGTTGACATTTAAGGTGATAGGTTGGATTCTTGATCCATTAGTTAATGCATTTTTAAACATGGGTTAAAAGGGGTGAGGGGACAAGGCGGGGGAAGACCATTATTCTTTGAATAATAAGAAGGGTCATTTTGTTTTATAAAAGAAGTTGGAGGGTTAAATTTTATTTTTTGAACATCTTCTGCACACACAACAGAAATATTTTTCATAGATTTTAATTTCTCCCTCTTCTAACCTAATAA
>NC_081350.1:13287582-13347940 GCF_029784015.1 Lycium ferocissimum
ATACAAGTAGCAAGGATTATTATGGAGTGTGACATTCTCCTCCTTTAGAACATTCGTCCTCGCATGTCAAATGAGGACTAAAACTCGTCGATTAAATAACCGAATCACCCGTTATCGGAGACTATAGACAAAAGATTGACCACGAAAAAGGGTGTTTTAGAATATTATGCCTAAAAGTGCTAAAAAACGACCAAATGGGTCGTTACAAAATAACAATCGATATGATGGAGAAGACTGACTTCGTGGTAAACCATAGATTCTTTTGGTACCTCTCATTCACACCTTAAGTGACACTTGAAAAATTCTCTTGCATGCTTGTAAGACAAGAACAAAACCAACCTCATTATTTCATGTGCATTGTGTGGTGAGCTTTAGATGGCGCTCGGTTGCATTGCATTGTGATCTAGAACTTGGCTGAATGTACGTTGAGGCGAAATTATGAGTAACACTTGGTATAGGAAAGGATCGTAGGCCTTCTTTGACCCGTTTGAGCCTTTCTAGCCTACCAAATAACATTATCCCTAGCATTCCCCTTTGAGTCTAAAGCCTTTTCTTTGACAACCACATCATAAGCCTATACCATTTCTGAGTGCACACATGCACTATTCCTCTCTCGGTTCGACCTCCCTAAGAGCACTAGAAACGTGCAACTGTGGATAGAGATCCAAGCTGAAGCTTCCAAAGAAAAAAAAAATTCAACAGTCCCAGAAAAACAAAGACGAAGAACGACCTCCAAAGCAAGAAGGAGCCCACAAAAAATCAGTCATTCGAGATCTCGGACATACAATCCGCTATTCCTTTTATTTTTCACACTCCAAAAACAACCGAATTAGCATCAAGACTTCGGGCATACAACCCGGTCAAATTCTCTTAATCCCCACGAGAATCTCTACGGCATACAACCCCAAACTCAAAAAAAAAAAAAAAAAAAAAAAAAAAACAACTTGCAAAAGAAGTCGCACAAGTACAAAAGAAAGGGACAACAAAACGAAGCAGATCAGTGTCAAAGCACACAAATACCAAGCACGAACATAGTGCAATGCTCAGGGAAGGATTAGTCACTCATTACCCAAATGATATCCTACCCTTTTCCCAAGCCTACATTACAAACCCATAACAAGCCTACGTGATCTTATGCCAAGGGTTCTCACATTAGTGGATACTTACAGTTTTTTTATATATATTCTTTATATAGTTATACATTCTTTACACTAACATATATGATGTGATTCTTCGAATTAACAAAGAACCAATCGACCAGGATCTTGTTCTTGAAGCGATTTGATGGGCAGATTCAAGAAACGGACGTAAATCGGGCTATAGTTCTCGGAATTATGTGCTTTCAAGACGAGGAGAAAGATGACGATTTGAGCTATAAAAATAACTATTGAATCGCTTAAATCAAGTAAGTATTGAAGGCGGAATGATGGAAAGAAAATTAGGGTTCTGGGTATGAACTAAAACGAATTTTAATCAAGAAACGCGTTCTTGAATGATCAAGAACAAATAAAGTTCCTAAGTCACCACTTGAAATCAATTAACGTGATAAAGAAACACCACACGCAAGTTGAAAACAAGATAAAGACTATCACCACTTTGCTTGGAACCAAAAACAAGGATAAAGAACAAGAAATAGAGAAAATAACTCTATTACAAAACTTAGGTTTATGCTAAAAACGTGAATAGTGTTTAATAAAGAATAAGAACCCTTTATATAGGCCTAGGGTCTCTTCTTTGATGACTACAAATCCCTATTCTATTCTAGAAAGGAAATAGCTAAAAACAAGCAAAGTAAAATCCCTATTCTATAAGGAAAAGAATAAAGAAAACTAAAATCCTACTAGAACTAGGATAAAGATCCTACTAATGATAGGAAATTAAATCCTACTATAATATAAATCAAGAAATAAGAAACCTATTTAGAAAAGGATTCAAGAAACAAGAATGGGAAATAATCTTCAAACTTGAGCTTCTTGGACTTTTCTTTTCTTGAATTTCGCCTTGTGTTTCTTGATTTTCTTGAATTTCCTTATATTCTTCATCTTTCATCATTCTCCCCTTGTTGAGAAAGACTCGTCCTCGAGTCTAAAGGCTCCATAAATGGTGAAAGATTAGCAAACAAAAAAAATTTGGAACAACCCATATTCACCAGGCTTTAAGTTGCATTTTTCTAGTTTGTCATAGAGCTTCATCATGTTGAAAGAAATCTTTACATATGGCCGAACTAAATCCCACTTCCTTAGTAGTAGTAACTTTATACCATGATTTCTCAAACGTAGCATCTTAAACTGATCTTCAATGTGTAAACCATGATCACAGCTTATTTCCTTTTGATCTTCATGAATCTTGAACACTCTCGTGTCGATGTGGTATTTGCATGCAAAATGCGAGTTAGTGCCACAAAAAACCTTTAAATAAATCAAATTCATGTACCTTTGAATCAGGGTTAGAGAATAAATCATGTCTTCTTATGAGCTCCTTGATGATTTTGATGCTCTCATATTTGACATGATTATAGCCATTAACCTCAATGAAATTGAGAGATATTAAATCTACACTTTCTTGCAAAGATTCAACCTTTTGAGGAATAAATCTTGCTCGAACTAGATCATAAATTAAACTCTCATTCATGGACTCCTTTTTCAGCAACTTATTCTCTTTCGCTTCCAAATCTTCATAGATTATTGGTCCTACGCAATACGCTACTTTGGTTGGTGTGGAGTAAGAAACAAAATCTGGATTCTTTTCGAAATCACTTAAAGATGGAAAATCAATCTCACAAATAGTTGGATGCTCCAATGGATCCTCATCAAACTTTGGAGGTAAATCCTCAACTTGTGGATCCAATTCATTCTTCTCCTCCGTTTGTCGTTCCACATTTATGGGACCAATGATTTGTAATTTGGTCACAAAAGAATCATCAACATACTTGGAGTCTTTAACAACATCTTATGGATTCAAGGGAACTAAATTGATTTTTCTCCCATCCTTTGTGAAAGAATAGGTATTACGGTATTCATCATATTTAGCACCCCTATCATACACCCATGGTCTTCCAAGTAATAAGTGGCAAGCATCCATCTTTATTACATCACACCAAACAAGATCTTTATATATTTTGCCTATAGAAAAAGAAACTAGGCATTGACGAGTTACCTCTAAACCACCATCATCATTCTCAAATTTGATGCTATAAGGATATGGATGAGGTTTTGTTGAAAAGCCAAGTTGAGAAACCATCTCTTCAGAAAGAACATTAAAATGACTTCCTTTATCAATGATTACCGAACATACCTTATCATGGGAGGTACATCTAGTACGGAAAAGAGATTCCTTTTCATAGTTTTTCATATTCTTGAACCCAACGTCCTCTTCTTTCTTGCATATAATCCATAATATTCCTCAACTGTGCTCTGATACCAAATTGATGTGATTCTTCGAGTTAACAAAGAACCAATCGACCAGGATCTTGCTTTTGAAGCGAGTTGGTGGGCAGATTTCAAGAAACGGACGTATCTCAGGTTATAGGTCTCGGAATTAGGTGATTTCAAAACCAGGTGAAAGATGACGATCTGAACTATGAAAATAACTAGTTACCCATTTAAAACAAGTAAATGTTGAGGGCGGAATGATGGAAAGAAAGTTAAGGTTCTGGGTACAAAATAGAACGAATTTTAATCAAGAAAAGCATTCTTGAATGATCAAGAACCAATAAAGTTCCTAAGTCACCACTTGAAATCAACTTACGTGATAAAGAAACACCACACGCTATTGAAAACAAGATAAAGACTATCACCACCTTGCTTGGAACCAAAAACAAGGATAAAGAAGACCAAATAGAGAAAATAACTCTATTGCAAACTAGGGTTTATGCTCAAAAACGTGAATTCTCTATTTACAAGTCATGAGAACCCTTTATATAGGCACGGATCTCTTCTTTTATAACTACAAATTCCTATTCTACGCTAGAAAGGAAATAGCTAAAAACAAGAAAAGTAAAATCCCTATTCTATAAGAAAAAGAATAAAGAAAACTAGAATCCTACTAGAACTAGGATAAAGATCCTACTAATGATAGGAAATTAAATACTACTATAATATAAATCAAGAAACAAGAAACTATTTAGAAAAGGTTTCAAGAAACAAGAATGGGAAATAATCTTCAAACTTGAGCTTCTTGGACTTTTCTTTTTCTTGAATTTCAGTCTTGTGTTTCTTAATTTTCTTAGATTTCTTGATCTTCTTCATCTTTCATCAGGGGAGTGAAGAGGAAATGAAATGAAATGAACTTGATCCCCTATTAATAATTCTCAATCTGTCCCGACCAGATTCTACGGACCAACATACGGTCCGTATAAATTATACTGACCGTATGTCTCGCCGTAGATTTGGTCCAGTGAGGCTGGTAATCTGGGCTGAATATACGGCCAGTATATTTTATATGGCCAGTATGTTGGGTCGTATAATGCCCAGTTTCTCCGAACTCGTTCTCGTCGACTCGTTTGATCTCCAATCCTTATGGAACCTTCTTAACACTTGTTTAGCACCTCATTAACAATCTAAGGGACGTTATAACTCTTCTCCAAAACATCATTAAGTCATCATTAACTTGTTACTCGCAAATCTCTCTAAAGATACATAACGTATACCTTGCCTTCCTTGGCAACTTTCTTCTCTTACCTCGAATGTCTTTGAAATCTCAATTAGGGTCATCAAATGCTATTTCTTACTTATTGAAATATCGAATACTTCGTGTCCTTCGTTAGTCTATTCACTGTGCATCAACGGAGAATTTTCCGAGGTGTAACAGTTCAGTTAAACTAAGTCTAAGAACTGTCTTGGGGCAGGCTCTGAGGGATGCTTAATACCTTCCCCTCGGGGTAAATAAAACCCTTATCTAGAATCTCATATGTTTCGTGGACTAAAATGGAGTAGACACGCAAATACATATAGGTTTCCTAATTTTCCTAAAAAATAAGGTGGCGACTCTAACCCTTTTAAAATCAGTTAGAATAACCGTGAAGTTGCAAACTATCTTGGACCCATTCAAAATAGAGCGTAACACTAGCCGTGGACAATAATTTAATTTATAAAGCCAAAAAAATGAATTACAACAATTTTGGGCCAAGCCCATAATTATTAAACTTATAAAGTAAGGGACAGCTTGTGCAAAAAGGTCCAATAATTATTAAACTAGCAAAATCAATTGGACGGATGAAAGGGCCCAAATTGTGGCCCAATAGCTAATAATTCTGAAATTTTTCTAGGAGTCAAACTGTGGTATACACAGTATACCATTGATATACTAAAAAAAATAGAGAGCAAAACCCACGAAAGGAAATCCCCTCTATACACCTCAATATACACCATATACTTTCTAATATCAACTCCCAAATTCTACGCACTTAGATCACACAGAAAACCTCAAATTTACCCAGCAACCAATGAATTTTAAGGACTCATATTACACGAGTCCAATTTTAAGTGCTTAACTACCAATTAATGACTAAATAAACAATCAAAGGTTCTCTATAATACACAGTTCCAAAACCAGTAAAAACAAGAGTGACACAGTGCAATTTATTTAGCACAGAAGGACAAACCAAGCAGTTTCCAACAAAGCAAGTTATACATGAGCCAAGTTCTAAATGCTTTTTGCAAAGAGTAGTTTAGGGACAGATTACTACGTGGGAAACATGACCGGTTTAAACAAGAGTAAGACAATATCAAATCAGTTTTAACAAGCTCTTAAGTTCTCAGCTTTTTCAAATTATTCTCAATAGGTTTTGGGAAACTAATCTAGACAGTTTAAAAATCACAAACAAAGTCCAAGATAAAGGTCCAGTTCTTAACTCATTTTTCAGAAATTCAAAGTGTTTGACAGGTTAAAAATGATGCACGCATAGAGTCTCCAAACGAGTCAAAAAAGCACCCAAAAGTGACAAGTTCTGTGAGGTGTTCACAGATCTTTAAATGAAGCTTCAAATCCCAACTTGTTTCACATTGTCTTGTTAAACTCGTGGGAGCAAATAACAATTGCACACATAGTCCTAGAGGTAAGTTTCAGATAAAAGCGCAGATTTCAAGTAGTTTCAAATATGGGTCAAGTGAATGAAGACAGTGATTTCAAATGTAAAGCTATACTTCAATGATCATGGAGGGGTTATACTCAAGAACACAATAGTATCCATCAACGAAAAAGGGACAAAATTATAACAGTTTCACATTCATTTCCCTAACCAGTTAAGTATGTCAATTCAAACAAGATTCAGAGAGGATTCCTAGCAATATTATTGAAGTCTAATGTAGGATCATCTATCAGTCAAGAATAAGAGTAACAGCCAGGTTTAAACACAAGCAATTGCAGTTTCAGTTTTCCAAAAATATTTACGATCTTCTTTTCAAACTCCTATAATCAATTTTCCAGAAAACAGGTTCCCAATCCTTATACTTAACACCTTTTCAGTCATATTTCAAACAAATTTCCAAATTTTAAAGGTCACAAAGACAGTCAAAAGGGAAAGAGGTAAGATGGCCAAACAAGCAAGTAGTTCAATCCAGTTTACACAAAGTCACATAATCTCTTCTTTCATGTAAATCAGTTTTGAATTTTCAAAATCCAATGCACTTTAAACTATCAGAAATGCCTTATGGCTCTAAATCAAAACAATTCAGTCCAAACAAAGAGAATTAGATCTGTTAAAAGTGCCACTTTCACCTCCTGAACTTGGTTTAACCCTAAATGTCTTGCCAAGTAATTTTACTTATTAAAACCCTATTTTTTAGACTAAGTTTTACTCTTCAGAACGATTCACTTAGGTGAAAAGCCAAAATAAACATTCAAATGAATCATAGGACACACGGTTTACACATAAGAGGTTTTAAGTCCCAATTTTACAATTTTGTGGCTATTAGTCAAGCAAACTTGGTAATCAGTAATAGACAACAGCAAAATTGACAATTTTGAGTACACACAATTAAGGCTAGGCTCAGTTTGTACTTCAAACACTTAGCAGGAATCATAAAAAAATAGCTTGACATAGGAGTTAACTTTGCTCAATCTTAACTTTTCAAATTTTGAAAAAAATGAACAAAATGCAAACTATAGTACAGTTTTCAATCATAATTCACTATCTTTAAGTTAAACAAGTTTTTTCCTTTCAAAATCTCAATCTTAAGTGTCCTATTTATTAAACAGAGAGTTCAGTTCTCTCAAAAAATAGTCAAGTTACTTCAAAGCAGTGTTCAAGTTGCAAGAATGGATAGGTCACAATGCACAGAGAGGTGTTTCAAACTAAATGGACCCAAGTAGTGTCCTAATAAGTTAACATGGGGCCCAGTCTAGTCTAGGGGTAGTTTTAAGGTTAAGTTTTCACATTACAAGTCACACAACAGAGGTAGCTTCAAACAGGAAATGCAATAGTTCACAAGAATCTAAAAGGAACTCATAGAGGGTACATGGTACCTATCCTAGGATCATTAAGGTAGACAGAGATGAACACAGTTAAGACATTCACAAAACAAGATTGACAATGCACACTGTAAGACTTATCTTTGAAACAAAGGAGGGCAAACTAAACTTAGTAAGAGTGTCACACAGTTTTAAATCATTTTCTACTTAATTCAAGGACATCTTTGTTATTCAATTTCCAGAAAACTTTAGTATTTTGAAATCTGTGATCAAGCTAAGTGATTTTGAAAGAGGTTAAGCTATAAAACAAATAGTTTTACACAAATTATGACATACAAAGAAAAGAAGAAAAACAACTTCCATAGATATCAGTAACTACATTTAACTTTGACACTGGTTTAAACCTCCTACTCGAAAACAACAATTCAATTTTCCAACTTTTTATAATTTAAATGACCTCAAATAATACAAATATTGAAACAAAGGGTATTTCTAGCCTAGTTTGTTACTTAAGCTTTCAAAATTTTCAAACAAGAACACATATAAGACTGCATAGACTTATAAGACTATAGTTTAGCAAAACAGGTTTCAGTTTTTAGACTTAGTCAATTTCAGGATCTCAAAATTCCACAAACCACATATAAGATAAACTTATACTCTTATTAAACTGCTTAGGCAAAGTTAAGAATCATCACAGGCATCTAACTTTCATTTTAGACTCTAACCTACACTTATACAGTTTTGAAATCTTAAAATCTATAAACTACGTTCCAAAATAACTTGTACCTCTTTAAAATCATTTTTTGACAAAAACTGGAAAACTTTACAAATTACGATCAAGCTTAAGGTCTTATAACTTCACTAAGTATCAAGTTTTAACAGTTTTAGTAGTTAAAATGAATTACTCTGTTTTTCAAATTCAAACTTACACAAGACACTCAACTTTCAAGAACTTCATTTAAAATTTAAAACAAGGTTTCATAATCTATTTTAAGAACTAACTTACTTATTTAAAACAGTTCCAATACATATTCTTAAAATGGACCAAACTTACTTAAGCAAGTTAACATCTACTCAGTAATGAAGGAAAAGGTTATTTTTAATACTTAAGACTAAAGCAGGTTCAAAAAAGGCATATTCCTAATCCTAGAAGCATTTTCGACTTAATCATATCTACCTTTCAAACTATTCAAACAGTTTTCCCAATTTAACTTATAATTTTAAAATACCAAACAAAGTTAAAAAGGTACAAGGTTATAGACTAAGGTAGATTTCTAAACAACACAAGGTTCTTATAAAAAACTGTCATAAATGACTAACTTGGACCAAGATTATCAATTTTACTAACTTAATGTCCAGATTCCTATCTCAAACTACCCCTTCCTTCATTTTTTATTAACTTAACTCATCTTAGAAGTGCTTAACACTGTTTAATCCTAAAATTTCTTAAAGGAAAAGGTTATTTTTAATACTTAAGACTAAAGCAGGTTCAAAAAAGGCATATTCCTAATCCTAGAAGCATTTTCGACTTAATCATATCTACCTTTCAAACTATTCAAACAGTTTTCCTAATTTAACTTATAATTTTAAAATGTCAAACAAAGCTAAAAAGGTAGAAGGTTATAGACTAAGTCAAATTTCTAAACAACTCAAGGTTTATATAAAAAAAACGGTCATAAATGACTAACTTGGACCAAGATTATCAATTTTACTAACTTAATGTCCAGATTCCTATCTCAAACTACCCTTTCCTTCATTTTTTATTAACTTAACTCATCTTAGAATTGATTAACACTGTTTAATCCTAAAATTTCTTAACTTCATTTTCAAACTCAAATAACAATGAAGGCATAGAATATTACACTTAATCAACTGAAACAGAATCAACTTAGAATGTAGTCATTTTTAAACTAAAGAGTAATATAAATAGCATGTAATCATTACTGGAAAATGAAACAGATTAAAATGAGATATTACCTTTTGTTGGGGCAACCTAAAGATCAAAAGGGGATTGAATCACTTCAAGCAATAAGACCCTTCACTAATCCTCAAATTACCTTTTTTTTGTATTTTTCTTCTATATCTGTATATTGTATTTGTAAATCTATTTTTTTGTTGTAATATATGAATTGTGTAGGCTATATGTACATCAACCTTAGTTTTTTAGAAAGTAAAAAATTCTGGACCTCTAACTTGTTCTCAAACTTGCTATTTACAGCACAAAATCTATAGGAATCCTAGGACAAAAATAGAAGGACAGTTGCCACTATTTTTCTCCCCAAATTCCCCAAAATTCGTACCTTATTTCAATTTCAAAATAACTTCAGATAGGACAAACGAAATTCCAACTAATTGTACCCTAAAATTTAGAATAAAATCCATAAAAAATCAGGTAATACGAAAATAGTACAAGTGCCAGCGTGAATCACGCAGATGGTACAATCCCAACGGTACAATCAAAATTGTACCAAAAGGATAAAATCCCCAAATTCGTACCCCACCCCCAACGATGCCACATGGAAATTACCCTAGGGTACCCATGTGGCTGCGTGTGGTGCACAAATTGGCAAGGGACTCAAGGTCCAGCCCATGGCAACAACACTCATGGGCAACCCTGAGCAACATCCATTGAATTGGCACAATTTTATAAAAAATTAACCGTAATTGAACCTGGAATTGATAAGAACAGGTGAAAAGGCATAAAAGCCCTCTCAATTTCAGTCAAAACAACCACAAATCCACCGTGAATGGCGGTAAAAAACCTAACCCTAAAATCTCCTGAAGAGAGTCGGGTGAATGAAAAAATGAAAATGGGGGTTGAAAGTTTGTTTTATCAAACTTCCCACCCCTTCTTTTTTTTTTTTTTTTTTTTTAAACACTAACCCCTTTATTTTTTAAAACAACAAACAACCCCCCCCCCCCCCCCCCCAACCCAATTTAAATCAATTAAAAACTATATATTATAAATACGCGTATTACTAAGTAAAATAATTATTTAGGCTAATTAAAATTTAAAACTCGCAAATTCAAAATATTAGCTTTAAAACAAGCCTAATATTGACATCGTTCCGGGCATTATTTTACACTGTATGCCAATTATGGCAAAATATTTACCCGTTTTAGCCTATCTTTTTTTAATTACCCGCCATAGCCATTTTTTCCCTCTTCAGTTTTTTACTAATCTTATACATTATTATACACTTTTATACAAGGTTTATACATTGTTTACAGTAGATGTATAAAATTATATATTGTTGTATAATATTATATACTAGTCTTATACATTATTATACACTTTTATACAAGGTGTATATATTGTACCAGTAAGTGTGTAAAGTTGTATATTGTTGTATAAAGGTTAGTATTCAAGTTGGGCCTTGAAATATTGGGCTGTAGGTTTGTAATTTAAAATATGGGCTATGAATATGTAATTTTGACTCATAAATTGTTTATAAGTGAAATTTTGTGAAAAAATGCGATCAAAATGAGCTGTAATTCATACGTTGTTTAAACTAACAATTTTTCCAGACTAAACGGAGCGGGATGAAAGTAAATAACTTGTATTTCTTATAATTGTCAATTTTGTCAGGAAATAATAATTAAACGTCATTTTTTGCAATTTTCTCGAGATTTCTAAATTTTAATATTTAAAGGGTGTATCCCTACTCCATCTTTGACTCGGGAAATTTGAAAAATTAAAATACGCATCTTATGAGGTGAAAATTAGGTGTCAAAACAGAACCAATGAGAAAAACTAATAAATTTTCTTTAACAAATTCTTTTTCACAGTAAATTTATCGCGTTAAATTTCAGATATTTGAGTCAGAAGTTAAGTGTGACTAGTTTTCAACTTCAGACTTTGGACTGGAAGTTTTCAAATTTCAGATATAAGGGCTTGAAGTTGGGGACTATAAAGCTTAACTTCAAACCTAAGGGCTCGTGGTTAGAAAACAAGTTATCCCGGGATAACTAATCCCGGGATTGTTTTTCCACCCTCTATGTGAGATAAAAAAACACTATAATCCCGGGATTAGTTATCCCGAATTTTTATTCCAACCAAACGTGAGATAAGGCGACACTAAATTTTTATCCCATCACTATTTTTGCTTATCCATCATACCAAACGAGCCCTAAGTGTCTGAAGTCGAATTGCACACGCAATATGCCAACTTCAAATATTTGGATCAAGGTTGAGTTTGATAGTTCCCAACTTATATATGAAGTCTAAAACTTTATACCATGATTTTCATCATTAGTCTCTCGGGTCTGAAATTGATTTTGAAGTGGTTAAGCTTATATGAATTTATAACTTCGGCTATTCTTAAATAGGGGTCCTCAATACGGCTATTTGCGCACTTTCCTAGCCCGAACTTTTGCTATTGTTTTTCTCTTTTGTCACAATCATCAGTATTCAGTAGCAGCAATTTGTTTGCTGAGGACTTTCATTTTGGGTTGATATGGAAATTTTGGCATCCTTGAAGCTTAAAATATTTATGTGATGAAGAAGCTTTGCTTGTTTATGTATGTTTTCCTATAATGTTAGTGAAAAATGTTGTGTGCGTAGTGACTCAAACACAACTTTTGTGATTAATGCCTTCTGTAATCTTTAGTGTTTTACCAAATTTCTCACTTTCAGGTCATACAGGAACTCTTTAGTCAAAATTGCCAGTACAATCCAAAAATTACACTACTCTCTCTGTCCCAATTTATGGGCACAGTCGAAATTTCGAGATTCAAACTTCTAAATTTTGACCGTGAATTCGTACATTGAAGCCTTAAGTTTTTCAAAATAAAATTACGTATTTGAAAACTACGTAAAAAACACTATAAATCACAATAATTAACAACTTAAAGTATTTAAACGGCATATAAAGAAACTCATGTAGAAAAAACTTGGATGACTCTCGAAATCCCAATTGCGCCACAAAAATTGGGACGGGGGAGTATTAACTTCTGCAGAGGTTAGTCCAAATCATAACCAGGACATGCTTGCTTGAGTTCACATTATAAACAAGTATAATCGGTAGTTGATTTCGATTTGTCAGCATGTTAATAAAGGATATTCGCTTAAAGTACTAGTTTGAGTTTCATAGACTTCTGAAACCATCATATATTGCTGAGTAAACAATTGACCTGAAGAATTATCTATGAGTTATGTGTTGTTGCAATAGGCAAACACAAATATTAAGCACAAACCAATACTTTTGAATAAGTAAAACACTATGCTAGATACAATCTGTAAAGGAACAATTAGAACAAGAAATTGAAGAAAAAAGCCCTTTCCATTTGTGAATTGAGTTTCATCAAATTCATTTGCAGATCCGTTATCTCAGTTTGTACTGACGCATGTAAGTGGCATATCAGACGTGTTTTGCATGTTTTTGGTATTTCTTTAAAAAAAATTGCATCCCTTGAATTCATCTCAATAGGTAAAACAAACAAAACCAGAAAAACATCTGCTAAGGAAATTGAATACAGCTGGAGGAAAGTACTTAGCTCAGCAGCCTGAATCTTGGAGCCTGCAGGGTTGGAACTTCAACTTTAGAAGACTTCTCAATGATTGGGAGATGGTCAGAATGATTGAGTTCTTCAAGCTCCTGGACAGTTTCAAAGGCCCAGTGGAGCAAGATGATAGACTGAATTGGGACAGCAACTGCACAGGGGCCTTCACTCTAAAGTCTGCCTATGAGATTCTAAACAGCAATGCTCAGCAACAGGGTATAGAAGCATATTTGGAAGCTGAAAGTCCCCTTTAAAGTGACAGTATTCTGCTGGTTGGCGGTCAAGCAAGCTGTCTTAACTCATGAAAGTCTAATGAAGAGAGGCATGACCCTGTGCTAAGTGTTTTTTGTGTGGCATGGCCAATGAAACAAACAGCCATCTCTTCATACACTGCCAGGTTACCAGCAGTTTGGGAGCTATTACGAATATGAAGGGGCTGAGTTGGTAACTCCAAGAAATACTATGGAGCTGATGGAAACTTGGGTTAGTTTAGCTGCTGGTACAAGTCAAAAGAAGTGGTGGAGTCTCATTCCTACATGTATACGGTAGACAATTTGGCTGGAAAGAAAATCCAGATGTTTTGAAGGATCAACAAATACTGAACAGAAGATCAAAATGAATTGTATATTTCTGTTTCACTTTTGGTGTAAACAAGCTTCAGTACAAGATATGGTCTCTAGTTGATCTCATAGGGTCCCTGTAACTGGTTCAAGACCAGGTTTTTGGTTTTATGATTTTTGGGTTTTCTCTTTTGGACGTCTTGTAACTAGGGGCTATATCTCTCAGCACTATCTTTGTGCTGGGACCTATTTTTCTGTTATTAATGAAATCCTGTTACCATTTAAAAATAAAAATAAAAAAAAGGCAAGCAGCACTACAGTAAAATCGCCTCGCAGCAGTACTGAAATGACCAAACCAACAAGATCCTGCAACATTGACAAAACGTCCTCAGTAATGGAACTTCAAAGCCATCCAACAAGACACACACAGAGAGTGGGACGACTTGATGATCAACTGGTTTAGTGTTATGAATTAGAAAAGAGAGGATATAGAACATATCTCTTTTATCCTTAAGTATCTTTAAGCGGTTAATGTCTAAAATCCAGTCGTAACACTTCCGCTTCACAGTGCTTCTGTGCGCCACCCCCCCTCTTTATATTTGATTCATCTCTTAGATAGCCTGGAGAATCCGGTATGTCTATGTTGCTATCACTGCAAACAACAAAATAAATAGTAGATAAGTTAGGCCCGTCGCAGCGTGGGGGAAGAAAGAAAAAGGAATGAGGTGAAGTTCATATTGATACCTTCCCTCACATTAAAAGGTGAAAAGATTTTGGGTGCCGTGCAAATAGCAAAAATGGCAGACACTGGTAATGTTCGGGGCACTAGCTATGATTGTATCTTTTCTTCTTCTGGGTGATAGGTAAGCTATGAAACACTTCTTCATTTAGCAAGACTCCATTTCCATAGTGGCGTTGCATATTATTAATGCTTTAACATGCAGACATGAACTAATTAATATAGGATATTTACATGATCAAACCCCTGCTACCCCCCCGCCCCCTACCCCTCTCTTTATATTTGACCCTTTAAGTAACCGCGAGATGTCCCTATAGAAATTTCACATTGAGGAGTCGTTTGGTAGCTGGTTAGGGACTAAGTAATTCATGTATTAAATCATGTATAAGTAATACCCGGTTTGCTAGCATTCTTTTGCTACGTATAATATTCAACACACCTAATACGGTGTTTGGTTGCAATTTAGAAACCTCCATAACTAGTAGATGTATAAGTTATGTGGGAATCTATTATTTATGCAGGATAGAAATGGAATAAGTAATACACAAATAACTAAACTCTGCGTAACTAATCCCTTTATAAAATAATACATAGATTCCCTCATAATTAATCCCTGTATTACGAATACCTGCATAACTCTAACCAACTATCAAACGACCCCTCAAATGACAGCAAACAATGCATATGGAGTAGCATATTCTGTTTAATATGTATTCATGAATTAAATAGAAGACACCGACACAAGTGGAACAATGAGAAGTATGCGAGTCCAGACAAAGGAATGTCAAAATGGAGGGGGTATGGGGACAAAAGGCAGGAGAAACCAAGGAAATATTAGTGTATCTAAAAGAAACTATAAGTGCACAGTATACCATGACAGTTGTTCACTTCTGGAGCCTCCATAAAGACTTTAGAAGGCACACACCAAAAGTTCAAACTGAGGATAGCTGTCAGTTGTTGCTTGGAACCACACAAGGTCTACGCAGATGCCATAGATCTTTAAAGCAGGATTGGCAAAAGTTCCAAGCCATCTAACTGCTGGGCGAAACATCGTAGCAAGGCAACCCCGACGTACCAAGTGCAACTGTGCATTTAAACCAGCCACAAGACGGTACCATGCAGGAGGTGGCACGGACTGAAAACAATTGCATTCCTTTACTTTAAGTACAACGTTATTAAAGCATCGAGAAACTCCTACTTCTCCCTCTAAACTCTTTTTGTTTGTAGTGGATGACTAACCTGACTCATCAGACTGGTAAACAATTGTCACTAATATGTGAGAATGGAGCCATATAGCTTCCATCTCCGCCAAATAGTAGAGACATCGGGAATCTGTGGTGAAGCCAAGGAGGAACACTTCACTTCTCATCACCAGAAAGAAAGAAGTCCACATATACTACCATTAGATCAGGTTCTCCTGCTGCCGACAGTCATGACGACATATGAGTTGACAAGTCATTCTTGAACCACACGTTTCAGTAAAATTTGCCTTTGGGACTCCGAACATCAAATCAAATGAAAACAGCAAAAATGACACATTAGTTTGCAACTGAAAAATAAAATTCTCTTAATATAGTTTGCAACTGAAAAAGAAAATCATCACTAATATATTAAGAGAACATTTAATTCAACATCTGACTCATCCAGGCATCATGTAAAATATGCCAACCTTTAGAAGAGTCAACTATGGTTGAAAGACAATTTAGATTAAAGTCATTTGAGTTTAGGAAGAAATCAACAGTGGGAAACTTAAGGGGTAGTTGATGAAATTATACACACAAATGCTGATACAATAATGGATAGGAAAAGATAAGAAAATGACAAGAAAGTAAAGGATAGATAATTTGACACAAGAGAAATCACAAATAGGCAACCAAAACTCTATAATAGTTAAGACCTCCTAAATGCAATAACAAAAGCCCCAAACTCTTAGGAAGACCTCAAGGGATTTGACTCCCAAGCAACTTTTCCTCTCAACAAGTTCACAATCCAAGGCTTACACAAGATCTCAACGCTCAAGTGTCTGTAAATATCAATAGTCATCAAAATCTACCTAGGGAAATAAACACTCTTATTTATACTAGATAAAAGAGGAAGACAACTATGCTATTATAAATCTACCCTTAATGAAGTAAGGGCCTTATTTGGTTCTCTTCCTTGAACTTGAAATCCAAAAATGCTAGCCTTTAAGTAATAGCCTCCTTGCAAGCGTAGCCATCTTCATTCCCTTTCTCCAATCCGTCTTCCCATGCAATCTTCCACACTTGGGATCTCCGAAATGGTGCCAAGGCATGCTCACGAGTGCTCATCTTCATGTATACTCCTTGTGATATTTGGAGCTCCTTGCCTTGCTTCCACATAGGTGACCTTGGGGCAACTAGGATTGCATCCGATGCCAGTACGAAGTCAAAACACAATATAAAGGCGCATACATCAGTGTGGCTCTAAGTAACAACAAGTGGTGCTATGACACAGTTGAGATGCCATTTTTTCCTTAAAACGATATGCTTATCACCTTAGTAACTCTGACAAAATGAAGACGCTATAGTTCAAACTTAACAAAATATTTATGCCTCTTCATTCATGAACTAACAAGGTTTTATTAGAAAAATTCCCAAGATACTGTCACCTGCATAAACAAGCTTACACAAATCCAGACCTGTAGTTTGAACAGCAAATAGCAGAAAGAATCCAAGTTCCGCCCATTCTGATTTCTAATATGATGAAAAAAATATAGCAAATGATATTTGACCAAAGTCTAGTATAGTCTAACCTTCAGCCCCTCAAAAAGAGAACATGATCAACAAGAACGTAAGCAAGCACGATCATATTCTAATCTAACAAATTCACACAGACGTTGTAACTTCATTTGACGTCGCCATCGCTGTTTGCTGCCATGACCTTGCAAGAGGATACGCAAGGATATAAAGAATGCTACGAACAGCTCCTTCCAACCATTGTACAGCAATCATATTGATCTCACCCCCAAATTATTGAAGGCATCGGTAGTTAAATACAGAAGTACTTAAGTAGTAAAATCTTTGAAGTAAATTGATAAAAAAACAAGCTTTTAAGAAAATTAAAAGCGGCGAAAAAAAGGGCCAAAATAAAGAGGCTGAAAGAGTTGTATCTATCCCCTCCTTCATTTTCCTTCTCAATTAACATATCGTAAACTTGATAAGAGCAGATCAGAAGAAATACTTCAATGAAACATGAGTAACAACAAAAGCAAGATACTCAAAACTACGAGTAAACTGCCAAGATTACAGGATAATAAAAAAAGAAATCAACTTACAGTTCTCTTATTTGCCGGGGAGGTATATGAGAATTGAGACAAATGCCAAGGTTCACTGAATGTATTGGGACCCATAAGTACAAGATTTGGCCATGGCTTTTGGACTCCTCGACTCTATTTTGTTCCCAAAACCTGAAACAAAGACAACATCAAAATTCATCTTTTACTTCAAAATCTACCAGAGCTAAATAAATGTATACGATCTCATACAGTGCATGATTATAAATCAATAACCAAGGAATTTGAATAGATCTCATTCAGTGACTCCAGAAACAGGAATGAGTGATCAATTTGAGAACTTTGTTGTGTGGGAGCAGGACCTGGTGACTCATCGATATAAACAAACTTCATCCGAACTACACGAAGAACTAAGGCTCACAAAATAGAAGATCTAAAGGAGAAGACCAAATGTTCAGATTTAGTTCTTCAAGAGCTGTATAACAATGAGGCATATGGTATCACTTTTAAAATTTCACAGATCCATCATTTCAGAATTCAACATGACAGAAATATGATAAAAGATAACTACGAGAACCATTTTTTATAGATAAGTCAACAGATGCACTGGATTAGTAATTGATCAGAAGGTCCATTAGAAAGCCTCCCTGGGGTGCTTCATGCATCACTAACCACCAGCAGAACCTTTTTTCAACTAAGTTTTTTAGTACTATTGATACAAGATAATTGTGCCACGCGCTTCATGGAGACTGATATTTTATTAAATAGATACAGTGCAAGAACAAGGAGGAGTTCCACTTTCGGCAAAGAAAAACATAAAATGGTAGTAATAGTACAGAATAAGCACTGGCTTGCTCTGAGAAAGCTGCCAAATGAAGTAAACAACTATTCATGCTATGAGGTAGAGTTTCATCCTGGAATATAAACTTATTTTGAAAAGATAAAACTAGACACAACAACACTGAAGCACCCACGGAAGCTTCTATTTAAAGTACATCTATTCAAATAAAATCTAGGACTCTACGCATTCTGGGAGGACATCAATCATCTTCGAGACATCTGCATTCTTGAAAAAAATACTCTCTCAGCTCTTGTTGCTCCATACATGAAAAGCTTTGAGCTTTGACTCGCTTTAACTTATGCCTCTAACATTTCAAAGGTAGAGATGCACAACAAGGCTTCTCATCTTCATTTGATGCATCTTCACATATAAACTGTAAAACCCGAAAAATCAGTAAGTATTACAAAGATAAAAACTGTCTTTCATGAAGACTCAATCATCAAAAAAATATTAGAAAGGGTGAAAATGCTATTGGTTTTAGCTTATCACTGCTAGAAATCAACAATCTCTTTTTTAGTAGAGTTTTTGCTAAAATCAGTGTTTATAATCTTTTGTTCCTTCTTTCCTTGGCTTATCAATTAATTCCTTGGTTCTACACTACATTTATTGAAGTTGAGCAACTGCATATAACTCCCAATTCATCCAATGGGAAACAATTAATCCGTCAATAAGACAATATTTCCACATATTTTGGGGCAAAAGATTTATAAAAACTTCTTCTAAGGTGCTAAAAAGTATTTCAGAACCTCAGTGATTCTCCACTAACCCAATCATGAGGGCCTTGTCGCTAAACAAAGAATCAAAAGGCATGTGAAAAGAAGAAGACTTGCAAGAAAAGTGCTGAGGAATTTTCAAATAAATAAAAGACTTGCAAGAAAACATACATTAAGAAAGACACAAAGGAGCCATAAAACAATTATAACAACTAGCAAATTTGGTTCTTTTACAAAGTTAGTGCCTTTGAATGAAAAAGATATTACCTTAAGGGTCTTTGAGTCTAGAGTCTGGCAAAAAGATATGGTGTCGAGTCGAGGAGAAATCCAAAGCAAACTATCAACAATGTCCACAACTGAATACTTCAATCGCTTCTGAATGTTTACGTGCAAATTATAGTAGCATGAAGTGGAGGAAGCAAGTTTACTCTCACGTCTTTTGGTATAACTATCACCTGTATCAGCCAACAAAAAAAACAACTTACGAAAATCCAAAACACTACTAGCTTCTTGAAGCAATGTAAGCTAGAGAATTTGTGATGACATACCCTGTCATTTTGGCTTGATAATTCAATAGCTATGGAATGATTGAAGTTACCAAGAAAATTCGTGAGCTTAGAGTACCAATCACTGTCAGGGGTTTCTAATGAGTCAAAGGAGATTTTGGCTTCTAATGAACCTGAAGCTTTTAGGTTCAACGTTGGCAATGAAGAACAACAATTATAGAAGATATATATTAAATCAGGAGGACGCACTTGAGCATTAACCAGATTAGGACAATGAACTACTATCAGCTTTTTGAGCCGGTAGCTTGAGATCTTCATGGTCCTCAATGTATTGCAATAGGAAAAGTGTAATTTTTCAAGATTTCTTAGGCTGGGAAAAAGTTTGTCTAACCATATTTCAGTCACGGCCACACCACAAAGGAACAAACTCTTGATGGCTTTGCAAGCAGTTAATTTAACTACCTTTAGGTCCTGACTTTGTATCTTAAGGTCTTCAAGATCAACCATCTGGAATTCACCAGGGCAACATTCCAGTTTGACCTTGTTTAGTTTAGGTAATTCTTTTTCACCAACTTGAAAACTGGCAAGTCCATCAAAGAACTGCAAAGACAAAACCTCTAAATTATGGCAGCTTGTGAATAAATTTCTCGTCTAACTACATAACAGAGGTGCAACTCTCGCAAAGATGACAACTTTATATAAGTACAACCATTAGAGGGTAATTCAATTGTAAATCCATTCAAATTCAGCACGTTGGCATTAAAGATTACCTCGGGCAACATACAGTGTTCCCGTTTTCCTTTACAAATAGTTCTGCTTACACTTAGATTCAACTCTTTGATATTACAAGCTACGAGTAAGTTAATCCACTAGTGTAAATAATATCTCCAGCATCTTTAGCAAGGAGGAAAGACAAGATGTGCTGCAACAGTTAGGAAATTCGGTCCCTTGACTATGAGAGTGCGTTCAAAATAGTCTTTTAACTATGCACTTAACGGTTTGTGTCCTTTAAGTTTGCCATAAGTTAACAAAAATGATCCCTTAACTATGAGGGTTGGTTAAAAACAGTCCCTTGAGTATGCACTTAACAGTTTTGGTCCTTTAAGTTCGCCACTCTGACAAAATATTCATTGAACTCTGTTTGTTAGATTTGACGAGAACTATGGAAAAAAAAGGAAAAAATTAGCTAGAACTCACACTAGAGGTACACATTATTAAAGAAACGGCAAAATACCTTGGGACAAAACTGACGGACGTCAGTCGGTTATAGGGAAAAACCTACAGACTTGATAATGTCAGAAAATAGTGTCTCGGAACACAAAGACCTACAGCCTATGTCGATTAAAACCGAGGGAGTCCATCGGCTAAGTAAAATACACTAGACTCATTTTTACTGAAAACCCAGTATAAAAATAAATATTTTCATTGTGGTGATTCTTTAAAAAAAAAAAAAATAGTTGCCGCGCATTTTTCCTTGAAAATAACCTATTGACATCCATTGGTTTTCGTAAAAAACAATAAAAATTAAATAGTGTCCCTCAATTTTATCCATCGGTTTCCGTCCATCGATTTTTTGCTTATTTTTAGTAGTGACAACTTTTGTGGTTTCTGCTATTTCTAATTTATTTCTAAATTTTGGTGTATTTTACTTAGCCGATGGACTCCCTCGGTTTTAATCGACAGAGTCCGTCGGTCTTTGTGTTTCGAGACACTATTTTCTGACATTATCAAGTCTGTAGGTTTTTCCTCGATTTTTCCCTATAACCGAATGACATCTGTCGGTTTTGTCCCGAGGTATTTGGCCATTTCTTTAATAATATGTACCTCTAATGTGAGTTCTCGCTAACTTTTTTCTTTTTTTTCATAGTTCTCGTCAAATCTAGCAAACATAATTTGATGAATATTTTGTTGGAGACTAAAAGTATTAACTTTGGCGAACTTAAAGGATCAAAACTGTTAAGTGCATACTTAAGGGACTAT
Source organism: Lycium ferocissimum (assembly GCF_029784015.1). Classification (NCBI taxonomy): domain Eukaryota; kingdom Viridiplantae; phylum Streptophyta; class Magnoliopsida; order Solanales; family Solanaceae; genus Lycium; species Lycium ferocissimum. Next base: position 13,309,087 of record NC_081350.1, read on the forward strand.
TTTTAATGGGAAAAGGGTCAAATTTACCCTCCAAGTATGGTTTATAGTTTAAAGGGAAAAGTGTTCAAAACACACACTAACTCAAAGTTTTGGAGATCAAATTATTGCCCAATAATACCCAATATTGAGGGACTTTTTTTGTCCACGTCACCCAATAATACCCTCAATAATACACAAAAAAATAGTCCAGGGGGGTCATAGGACTCCCGCAAAGTTGGAGTGTGTTATAGCAATTTTGGCCAAAGTTGGAGTGTGTTTTGAATACTTCTCCCTAGTTTAAATTTGCCCTCCGTCAAAGTTTGGGATCAAATTTGCCCTCTAAGTATGGTTTATAGTTTAAATTTGCCCTGCGTTAATGTTTGGAATCAAATTTGCCCTCTCCATCAAAGTTTGGGATCAAATTTGCCCTTCCCGTTAGGATACTTGATAAATTTGCTCATAGATTTTACTCCAACACAAAAAATTAGCCATTTCCATAGGCTCCACGTAGACTCCCAAACCCAATTCTCTTTTTAACCCGTTTCTAGAGACTATTGCTAACACTAAGGCACCATGTAGTAATGTGAAAATTCGGAGTTTTAATCGCATCGAGGTACACACGTAATGCATGTGATAAAATAGGAGGCATGTAAGAAAAATTCTGCCGCAGCAACAACAAATGTTTAATACGACCAAGGATTCGTTGTAGAGTCCAAGTCAGACTTCCATCCATATAAGGGCAAATTTATCAAGTATCCTAACAGGGAGGGCAAATTTGATCCCAAACTTTGATGGAGAGGGCAAATTTGATCCCAAACTTTGACGGATGGCAAATTTAAGGCAAATTTGATCACAAACTTTGACGGAGGGCAAATTTAAACTATAAATCATACTTGGAGGGTAAATTTGACCCTTTTCCAATTTTTAATCAACCCTCACAGTTAAGGGACCACTTTTGTTAACTTGTGACAAACTTAAAGGACCAAAATCGTTAAGTGCATAGTTAAGGGACTATTTTGAACCTGTTCTCATAGTTAAGGGACCATTTATGTCATTTTCTCATCCATATTGCTTCTCCCTTCCATCTATATTTTAGAGTAATAAAGAGAAATTTATACCAATCATTTACCTTAAAGGTGGAACTTCCCAACCGTAGCTAACATACCGCAGACACATATTTTCCTAGCTTCTTCTCCTTGTATTTTGAGTGTATTTGAGTATATTTTCGTCATATGTATTTGGCTCATATTGTATTTGATGTCACATGTATCTGATGTCAGATGTATTTAAACTTTATTTGAATATATGTCATATATATTTGGCTCATAATTTTCGTCATATGTATTTGGCTCATATTGTATCTCATATTGTATTTGATGTCACATGTATCTGATGTCAGATGTATTTAAACTTTATTTGAATGTGTGTCATATGTATTTGGCTCATATGTCTTGTATCCCATATGTAATTGAGCTTCTTGTCTTGTATCTGAATGTATATGAAGACAAATACATTCAGATACAAGACACTCAGGCCAAATACACTCATCTCATATGTATTTTACTTAGCCGATGGACTCCCTCGGTTTTAATCGATAGAGTCTGTCGGTCTTTTGTTTTGAGACACTATTTTCGACATTATCAAGTCTGTACTCGATTTTTCCCTATAACCGAATGACGTCCTATCGTTTTGTCCCGAGTATTTGGCCATTTCTTTAATAATATGTATCATTTGAACTTTTTCCTTTTTTTCATAGTTCTCGTCAAATCTAACAAATTTGATGAATATTTTGTTGGAGACTAAAAGTATTAACTTTGGCGAACTTAAAGGATCAAAGGCGGTAAGTGCATACTTAAGGGACTATTTTTAATATAAATTTACCCTTACGATGGTTTATAGTTTTAAATTTGCCCTCCGTCAAAGTTTGGGATCAAATTTGCCCTCCAAACTTTATACTTGAAAATACATAGATGGAGATACAACAATATTCACATAGGCTCCCGTAGACTTTTGAAATACATTCCCACCCTTCTTAACTTGCCTAGACTATACACTCACCATGTAGTATTGAAAAGTCGGAGTTTTAATCGCGTCGAGTGCACACACGTAATGCCGTGATAAAATAGGAGGCGTATGAAGAAAATTTAAAACAAATGTTTAATACGACCAAGGATGTTGTAGAGTCCAAGTCGGACTTCCATCCATATAAGGGCAAATTTATCAAGTATCCTAACGGGAGGGCAAATTTGATCCCAAACTTTGATGGAGGGCAAATTTGATCCCAAACTTTGACGGATGGCAAATTTAAGGCCAAATTTGATGCCAAACTTTGACGGAGGGCAAATTTAAACTATAAATCATACTTGGAGGGTAAATTTGACCCTTTTCCAATTTTTAATCAACCCTCAGTTAAGGGACCACTTTTGTTAACTTGTGACAAACTTAAAGGACAAAATCGTTAAGTGCATAGTTAGAGGACTATTTTGAACTGCTCAGTTAAGGGACCATTTGTGTCATTTTCTCATCCATATTGCTTCTCCCTTCCATCTATATTTTAGAGTAATAAAGAAAAATTTATACCAATCATTTACCTTAAAAGGTGGAACTTCCCGACCGTAGCTAACATACTTACAGAACACATATTTTCCTATTAATTTTGAGTGTATTTGAGTATATTTTCGTCGTATGTATTTGGCTCATATTATATATTGTATTTGATGTCACATATCGATGTCAATGTATTTAAACTTTTATTTGAATGTATGTCATATATATTTGGCTTAAATTTTAGTCAATAATCTCATATTGTATTTGATGTCAAATATCATACAAGATGTATTTAAACTTTATTTGAATGTGTGTCATATGTATTTGGCGTAATCCCAATGTAATTGAGCTTAACTCTTGTATCGAATGTATATGAAGACAAATACATTAGGACACAAGACACTCGAACCAAATATATATGACGAAATACGGTATAGATACAAAGAGCCAAATACATATGGCGAAATACACTCAAATACAAGGAGAAGAAGCTAGAGAAAATATATAAGAAAAGAAATGTAGTTAGTCGGGTTCGAATGCAGGGGCGAGCAGAGCCTCGCCCGGCCATCCAATTTTATGTATTTTGGTGTAACTACGAATGGTAATTTACAAAATCATTGTAGCTACTAATTATAATTAAATGAAAGGGTAGTTATTATTAATAATTAAGTCTTAAAAGAAGCTACAATAAGTAAAAATTTCGAATAAAAATGATCTTGGGCTTCAGAGTTTGTTTGGGCCAGTTTCTGATAAGCTGGGCTCGAAATTAATCAGCCAACATGATTTCAACAGAGCCTAAATACTCTCATTCTCAGCACAGCGAGTATACACAAGACCACACAATATAAATGACACTTTGCATAAGATTCCTTTACACTCGTGAGCTGTAAGGATTTTTGTTTAGGTTGTTACATAGTTTTGGATATTAGCATTTAGTCCTTGATTAGTTATAGATATTATTCTTCAGTCCTTAGCATAATTGTATAAACCGAAAAGGGCCTAAAATGCCCTTGAACTATGGGATTCAATATAAAAATGCCCTCCGTTTACCTTTGCGCTCTAAAATGCCCTGTCAACCTATTGGGCCTAAATTGCCCTTATTTTTAACGGCAGGGGCATTTTTGGCCCAATAGATGGACGGAGGGCAATATTGTACCAAATTCCATAGTTCAGGAGCATTTTAAGCCCTTTTTCAAAAAAAAAAAAAAATTATTTATTACATGGCACGTTTTAATTGGTTAGTTTTAAAATTAACCTAAACTAATTATATTCCAACACATATTCCAGATCCACCTAACCCGCCCCGACTTAAAATGGTGATTGTAGCAACATTTTAGGTAATTTTAGACGTTTCAAAATTCATTAGAAAAGAAATTTCTGGAAAAAACTCATTTTATATCAATCTGAAAAATAAAAAGAAACACCTCTAACACTACCGACTAATAAGGGCATAAAAACTCAACTAATCAAAATCAATTGAAATATTCTCGAATTTGCTTCTAAATTGAACAAAGAAGATTTTAGAGGTAATTTATAACTCATTTAATAAACACAAACTTAACTAAATTCATAAACCTAACACAAAATTCGAATCCACCTAAACCACCAGCCAAGAATGAAAAACTGATATAGGATGAGCGGTGGTTTTGGACATTTTGGACTGTGGTGGCTTGATGGACCGTTTGATGAGCGATGTTACGGTGGTGATTTTAATGGAGGTTTCGGGTTGTTTCAATAGAGAAAAGAACGGTGGAGATTATTGGTGGCTAACCAAGGGACTGTAGCAACCCCTTTGGGATGATGCCACTTACGAAACAAAAGCAAATTTCATGCTTACAACGTTCAGAAGAAATTTATTTAATAAGATACTCACAATAATTTAGTAGCGGAAATAGGGACGAGTGTTGCTACAATCATCATTATAAGTCAAGGTAGGTTAAGTGGATCCGGAATTTGTGTTGGGGTATAATTAGTTTAGGTTAAATTTAAAACTAACCAATTAAAATGTGCCACTTAATAAATAAAAAAATTAATTTTTTTTTTCGAAAGGACTCAAATGCCCTTGAACTAATTTAATTATATATTGCCCTCCGTCCATCTATTGGGCAAAAATCCGTCTTGTTAAAAATAAGGACAAATTAGACCCTAATAGGTTACCCAGAAAAGCATTTTAGAGCCCAAAGGAACGAATATTTTAATTAAATTCCATAGTCAAGCATTTGCGCCTTTTCCATTGTATGGCCCTTTTCCGTTGTATAAATAGTCATAGTTTTGTATACATTGAACATACAGAAATACAAGAGAAAATTTCCCATTTGAGTTTTTTATTGTCGGATTCTTTGAAATCCTTCATATTTCCCTTCCTAAACCAATTTGGCATCGGATGGACTAACTTTAAAAAAAAAAAAAAAAAAAAAGGGACACGTTTTTGAAAGTTGAAACTTTGAAGTGTTTTGAGCAGATTGAAAAAGTGTTTTTAAGTATCAACAACACAGGGGTTACTTTTTCCCACAAGCAAAATTAGAAGTAAAAAATAATCGTTGTAACATATATTGTTCATTCTCCTTTTCTTCACCGTGACTTTTTTATTATTGTTTTCATAAATCTTAGAGAACTTCGAAAAAAAAAATAAGAAATATTTAATTAAATAAACTTCATTAAAATTTCTAATATAAATATTAACACTTTATTTTTAAAATTATATTAATTGTAAAATAATTATGTACATATCTCTTTCGTAGTGAACATTTAATGATTGAACAAACAAAAACTACTTTTCTAACCTAACTAAAGTCATTCTCAAATGATTGGACCAAAACAAACTGTTACATCTTCAAAGTATTTCTTTGGAAAATACTTTTTAAAATATATAGATTTTTTAAGCCTTTTTGTTTTTCAAGAACGGATATTTTATATATATATATATATATATAACAAAATAGATTTCAAGTTAACAGTAGCATTAATGCTACCCCATTGTTTGAAATAATCCACAGTGTTGTAAGTAATATTACAACCCAAAATTGTGTTTACTAGATGTAGCTCCTAAAATATCTACCTATACTGCTTCTGTTACAAATATTGGAGGAACTATAAAAAAACTTGGGTTTTCAAAAAGTTGTAGCTTTGCACCTTCCTTAGCCAGTAGATCAGCTACCCAGCGGTGTTCTATGACTGGATTCCCCAGTTTCCTTAGTAGCAACCTGCATTCAAAGATAATGGGATTAAATTTTTGATGCCCGTCATTGACCATATATGTATCACCTTAGTAGAGTCAGTTGCCACTTCTATGGGAATGAATTTGTCTCCAGGCTAGTTTCAATCCTTGCATAAAAGCCGTTCATTCAAAGTGTCAGTACAATGGTGCATAACCCCATGAAGCCAATCATCCAATCCCTCGGGTTGTTCTTATTACTCCACCTATTCCACCTGTCCCAGGACTCTTCATTGAAATTGCTTTATCTTCCAAAATTTCTAGTTTATGGTCGAGGGCGGCTAAATATGAGATAGATTGCAACTATTGATAGAACTAAACCTGGAAAATTTCCTAATATTGACCCCACAGAGTTGTAGCGAAGGAGACATCATTAGTTGTCCTCTCTTAGGTTGAGAAGTCAAGGTCGGGAACAAGGGCGGAGCCACATACGACTAAGGGGATTCACCGAACCCCCTTTGACGGAAAATTTTACTGTTTAAACATGGTTAAAATTATTTTTTATGTATAGATAGTAGATATTGAACCTCCTTGGGCTTCTTCATGTGTTTGCTTCTTCATATTTTGAACCCCCTTAATGCAAATCCTGGCTCAGTCACCGGTCGGAAAAGGGCAATGACTCAGTACCTTTTGAGTGAGATTTTAATTTGTTTCTTTCATTAGATTTCTTTTTAAGGCTTACATAAATAGTGTCATCAATTGAAGAATGTGAATGTTCTTGGGCAATTCCAAATTGGAATGTATCAATCCTTTATTAGTATTCTCTATGTCAAATTATAAAGCAAGCTGGTGTGATAAATTTTTTTTATTATATTATTTGTTCATGTGGCTTTGAACTAAAAGATGGACATTAATTGATTATTTTCGTTGTAGTCATGATTTTCACATGCATATATAAATAATTGACTTTCTCTCACTCAATTAACTTATCCTCTTCATAAATCTAAAAACGCTCCCTGATTTCTCCTCCAGCGATGATTGCTCTCCCAATCCTTGTTTCTGTATTTAGTTGTATAGGTTCAAAAGAAGTTATTGATAATAGCTTCAAAAATATCAATTCAATTACAAGAATAAGTTCGAGTTTCAAAGATGATTCCTATCTTCTGTAGAAGTCTATAACATAAATCATCAAAACAAAGGAGCTTTGACAACTTATTTAAATGGAAAAGATCTCATGATCACTTCCTACAAATTAGATTTGTTTGTTATTGTACATTTTCACCCACGATAATAATTAGTAGTCGAATAAAATTAGATAGAGAATCAACATAAAACAAAGGAAAATAATGTGAAAGTTATTTACAGCTCTTTGAAATGCAAACAGGGGCGAATTAATAAAGAGAAGCTCTTTGCACTTAAAATCAAAGTTAGGTATTGTTATTGGAGCACAAAAAATAAATCAAGCGGCCGAGTTGATGAAAACCTTTCGGCTCTCTTTGAACCTACGATACCTTGTTTGGATAAGCAATTCGTCATACAACGAGATTTTGTATAAAAGCTCCTTAAATTTCAAGTGAATGAAGAAAGGACAAAACCCAAGCTAATGTCCTCTTAGCAGATATAAAGTTTGTTAGCTTTAATGAACAATTGGACTAAAAATACATATTTATTTACTTAAAGGTTAAAAATATTAGGACGAATAATGTGATTACTAAACCAGAATAAAATAACATTTGGGCCAAAATTGCTATTTTTCTTTAAATTTGAAGTTCTTTTTTTCTTGGAAATCCTTATTATTCAGAGTGTCGTTACTTCATAATTCAAATCTTATTTTCATTATTATTATTATTATTATTATTATTATTATTATTATTATTATTATTATTATTATTATTATTATTATGATGATGATGATGAAATTATTTACGTTTTATTTGTTCAAACGTGAAAGGAGCAATTAAAATAACCATCCTAATGGTAAGATGCAAAAGTTAATGAGCTGAGCTTTAGAGACATTCAAGTGTAGGAGTTGCACCAAGTATCTGCTTTGAACATCTTTATTTAAAGCTTAATTAAAATTTTAAAGTATTTAAACGTTAGCCTGAAGAGGTGAACTTCAAGACAAACTGATGTTGCTTTTTCTTCAGCTTGAAGCATTGTTGCTGCTTCTTCTTTAACGAGGTGCGTTAGAGAGAGTCTCAAAGAGTTCCAAAGCATCAAGACAATCAATAGCAATAGTCCTAAAACAGCAAGGCTATCTTACTTGAGTCCCAAAGCTCAAGAATTTTAGATGATTCTAAATATAACTACTCACACATATATTGTAAATACATGGTTTAGTACCGCGTAGTCGACCGAATCTTGGGAGAGGTAAAACAAATCATAGTACTCTTAATTAACAGTTATGACATGTATCATTATGAAACAATATGTAACTAATGTAATAAGAAAATCAATAACTTTTTGCAACAAATTTTTCTCATAGTGTTTTAATTTCTTCAAGTTAAATTTCAGATATTTGGGTTCACAAGTTATGGGTAACTAGTTTCCAACTTTAGACCTTATGACTGAAGTTTCAAATATAACATATAAGAATTTGAAGTTGGGATTGTCAAGCCTAACTTCAGATGTAAATGTCTGAAGTTCGAACTGAACACACAATATGTCATATCAAACATTTTGATCTGAATTGGGTTTGGTAGTTTCCAACTTTAGATCCAATATATGAAGTCTTGAACTTTACACCCATCATTTTCAAGTTTTTGCGCTGAGTGCCCTTCAAAAAGAGTGGTCTTTAAGTTTTACCCTTTATTTTTAAAATATTTAACTTCTACCCTTACTTTCATTTAATGAAACTTTTGTGACGCAAATACCTTTCCATCCCAAATAGGGTAGCTTTCTTCTCCAACTCATTTTCTTCTCTTCCAATGCAACTTCAACCTCCTTTTTATTCTATCAATGGTGCCTTAGTACAAATTCCTGGGGTGAAAAAGTTTGACAGTAATGGTGGTTGAATTTCTGAAAACAGGGAAAAGTACAAATTGGGTAGCAAATATATAGACATGAAATTGGACAAATTCCATAAGGGTTCTGTTTTTGGTTGCAAGCTGTTACAAGCCTTGCCTGTGGAATTATCAAGTGATTCAAAAATCAGTTTTTTGTTGTCTTCTTCTTCTTCCTTTTTAAAAAATAAAGCGCCAATTGACTCTCACATAGGATCTCATGTCCATTTTCTCGTAAGTATGCATGCGTTCATGGTTCAGCCATACGAGAATGAAAACTTGCCATTAATCTTGTTAATCGGGAACTAGGAAAGTGAAGAACATTGCGATTTGCCAAGAAAGCTTCATTCTTGATCTGGGCATTCAACTGTTATCTTGCAAATGCTGTAAAGTTACAACCATTGCCGAAGAATTTGGAATTTCAATTCTCAAAGCCAAAGAAAAGGAGAAGTCATGTGCAAGGGTGCACATTAAGGATTGTGGACCCCATTCTTGAAAACATTGATTTTTTATATATTTTTTGGGATTGTTTTTTAATTTATTTTTTGGGGTTACAGATTATGAGATTTTTGCCCGAGTAGAAGGAATTTGGAATGTGTTTTGTAATAACAAAAAGAAACTTTTATAACTTCCTTTTGTTCCAAACTTTTATAACTTGAGATTCCAAAGTTAGTCAAGTTAGGCCTTAAGGAATAACTTTAGACTTCAAAGTTAGTCAAGTTAGACCTTAAGGCACAACTTTATATTCCAAATTTAGTCAAGTTAGACCTTAAGGCTTAACTTTAGATTCCAAAGTTAGTCAAGTTAGGCCTTAAGGCCTATCTTTATCTTCCAAAGATAGTCAAGTTAGGCTTTAAGGCATAACTTCGGATTCCAAAGTTAGTCAAGTGAGGCCTTAAGGCATAATTTTAGATTCCAAAGTTAGTCAAGTACACCTATACTTATATTTCAAAGTTAGTCAAGTTAGGCCTTAAGGCATAGCTTTAGATTCCAAAGTTGGTCAAATAGGCGTTAAGACATAACTTAAGATTCCAAAGTTAGTCAAGTCAAGCCTTAAGGCATAACTTTAGATTCCAAAGTTAATCAAATCAGGCCTTAAGGCCGAACTTTATATTCCAAAGTTAGACAAGTCGGGCCTTAAGGCATTGCTTTAGTTTCCAAAATTAGTCAAGTCGGGCCTTAAGGCATAACTTTATATTTCAAAGCTATTCAAGTTAGGCCTTAAGGCATAACTTTAGATTCCAAAGTTAGTCAAGTTAGGCCTCAAGGCATAGCTTTAGTTTCCAAAATTAGTCAAGCTAGGCCTTAAGGCATAACTTTATATTTTAAAGTTATTCAAGTTAGGCCTTAAGACATAACTTTATATTCCAAAATTAGTCAAGTTAGGCCTTAAGGCTTAACTTTATATTCCAAAGTTAGTGAAGTTAGGCCTTAAGGCCTATCTTTATATTCCAAAGTTAGTGAAGTTATGCCTTAAGGCATAATTTTAGATTCTAAAGTTGGTCAAATAGGCCTTAAGGCATAACTTAAGATTCTAAAGTTAATCAAGTTAAACCTTAAGGCATAGCTTTATATTTCAAAGTTAGTCAAGTTAGGCCTTAAGGCATAACTTTAGATTTTAAAGTTAGTCAGGTTAGGCCTTAAGGCATAACTTTATATTCCAAAGTTATTCAAGGTAGGCCTTAAGGCATAACTTTAGATTCCAAAGTTAGTCAAGTTAGGCCTTAAGGCCTATCTTTAGATTTCAAGTAGAGGCAAAAAAGAAAAAACAATTTTCGCAAGGTAATATTTCGTCGCAAATTATGCCTATTCGGGCATTTGTGCGACTGACCCGAAAAGTTATGCCTCAAGGCAAAACTATTTGAATTATTATTATATAAGAAAATAAGTTGAATAATCATCAAGTTAAGTTTGTCTTATTGGGACAAACTTGTAAGTATATATAATGAAAAGTTATGCCTCGACGCAAAACTAGTTAAAAATAAAACTTTTCTTATCAATTACGACAAGGTTTTATCTCTTGTTTCCGGTGAAGATCTATCTATAACATATTTACACGACCAATCAATTATTGTGAGTATCTAGCAGGGGTGGGCGTTCGGTTCTTCGGATCGGTTTTATCAAACTTCGATTTGGCTATTTCGGTTTCGATTTTTTGAAGGTGGACACCGAACACCGAACCCAACTAGTTCGGTTCGGTTCTTTCGGTTTCGATTTTTTGAAGTTTGGTTCGGTTCGGTTTCGGTTTTTTTAATTCAGTTTTTTTGATATGATATTAGAAGCGATTCCATTTACACTAATTCATATTCTCAAAAGCAACAAAATATAAAACTAACAAATTAAAATCAAAATCAAACAAACAGGATACACAAGAACGAGTAAAACCATAACCATAATATAGGATTACTAGGTGTTATATACATACAGTAAGAATTATTAAGAAAACACATAAAGCACATACATTAATCCTAAAGACACATCCTAGTCACCTTTCTTTGTTAAGGATGTTTGATTTTCTCAACTGAAGTGGAAAATTAGGGATACAAAAGTAAAAGAGAGCTTATTACAATTGCGTTTTTTTGGGCTTAAACTTAATAGGTCTGGACTATTTTAATTTTTTTGGGTAATGTATAAATTTCGGTTCTTCGGTTCGGTTTCATCAAAGTTCGGTTCGGCTATTTCGATTTTAGTTTCTTGAAGTTAGGTTCGGTTCGGCCTGTTTTTCGGTTTTCGGTATTTATGCCCAGCCCTAGTATCTAGGTTTCAACCTTTTCTGCGATGCAAAACAATTCGTTAATTGCAAAATAAATCAGGTGACTTCACAATCCAAGCCATAAATTAATCTACACAAGAAACGTAGCTTAATCCCAACGACTGCCTTCCTCAACTTCTCCTTAAATTAAATATCTTTGCTTCTGATGCACTCTGGATCCAAATTGGATCGAAAGTAGCAATTTAAACTAGCCTAAAGAGTAAATGAAGTAGAATTACTCTTGACAGCCAAGTTTAAGAACCCTAAATTGGGATTCAGTTGAAGAAGAGAGAAAGGAGTATTATTTCATAGAAGAATCTGATTGAATGCTTTTACAATTGATGAAACTACACTTTATAGCCTAATGAGGTTTTGGCGGCAAAGTTAGTTTTAACTAACTTTATGACAGCTCATACCCATGTGCAGTGCACATGACTGTAACTAACACTACTAACCACCTCACTAATCAACTCCTAATTACAGCTAAGCAATTACAAGAAATGTAAATGAATTAAAATGAATTACAACTGATAGAAATGACATGCACAAATTCTGGATCATATCAATACTTCCCCCTTGAGATGATCCTTGTCCTCAAGGATCAAAGTGTGGAAATTGCTGTTGGAATGAGTCAAAATCTTCCCAAGTACTATCTTCCTGAGCTGAGTTAAGCCATTGGATGAGGAGTTGAGGGACAGCCTTGCCATGCTTTTGAACTAGCCTTCTATCTAGGATTGCCTCAGGATACAGTAAAACAGGACCAGCTTGAGATTGAACCACTGGTAGGATAACTGAGATAGGCTGAGAACCCAGCTTCCTCTTGAGTTGAGAAATATGGAAAGTAGGATGGATTTTTGAGCCAGTAGGAAGAGCTACGGTATAGGCAACAACACCAACCCTTGCAGTTGTCTGAAAAGGTCCAAATAATTTAGCAGAGAGCTTTTGGTGAGCATGAGGCTTCAATGATAGCTGTCTGTAGGGTTGTAGCTTGACATAGACCCAATCCCAATCGCATAAGTTCTATCGGTCCTTTTTATCGACCAGACTTCATCCTCGCTTCCGAGCTCTTGTTAAATGTAGTTTAAGAGCCCTCAATGTAGCTTCCCTAGCCTGCAAACTTCTGTCCACCATATCTAATTGAGAATCAAAGGGCAAGTAAGGTAGTAATGGAGGTGATGGTTGACCATACACAGCTTTATAAGGGGACATTTTAATGGAGGGGTGGTGAGTGGTGTTGTACCACCATTCAGCAAGGGCTAACCACTGAGGCCACTCCTTAGGCTTCTCACAAGTCATACACCTAAGATAACATTCTAAGCATCTGTTAACAACTTCTGTCTGACCATCAGTTTGTGGATGGTATGCAGTAGAAGTTAACAATGAAACCTTCTGTAGCTTGAAGAGTTCCTTCCAAAACTTACTAGTAAATACCGCATCTCTGTCAGAAACAATGGATTTAGGCATGCCATGCAATCTAAATACTTCATTCATGAACACCTGAGCTACATCCAAGGAAGCATAGGGGTGCTTTAGGGCAATAAAATGAGCAGTTTTGCTCAACCTGTCAACCACAACAAAGATGACCTGCTTCCCTACAACTTTAGGTAGGCCCTCTATAAAGTCCATTGAAATGTCTTGCCAAACCTTGTCAGGAATAGGCAAGGGTTGAAGCAACCCTGGATATGTTACATTTTCATTTTTGCACTTTTGACAAACATCACAGTTCCTTACATAAGAGTACACATGTTGCTTCATTTTTTTAAAATAAAAATCTTGTTGTAACCTTTTGAGAGTAGCAGTTATACCTGAATGTCCACCCATGGGGGAATCATGGTAGAAGGCAACTAGGTTTTCTCTCAAAGCATTATCAACACCTACCAAAGATCCTTCCTTTTCTACTTAGAATGCCAGAATGGTATTTATAGTGAGGCTTGTGACTTGAACTTTGGATTGTACGAATCGGGTCGCTGCAGGCTTGGATCTTGAATCCAAGAAGTCTTGACAAAGATCCAACGACGGATCGATGAACTCCGAGAAATCTTTGAAAAGTTGTATAGAATCCTGCTTCCTAGACAAAGCATCAGCAACAATGTTTTCTTTACCCTTCTTATAGTCAATGGTGTAGTCATAACCTAGTAACTTGACCAACCATTTTTGTTGACTAGGGGTGGTGATTCTTTGCTCCAAAAGGTACTTAAGACTATGATGATCAGTCTTAATAACAAATTGTCTACCCAGAAGATATGGCCTCCACTTTTGAACTGCAGTCACCAAGGCTAGAAGTTCTCTCTCATAAACAGAAAGAGCCTTGTTCCTCTCAGACAACCCTTTACTGAAGTAAGCTATAGACCTGTTGTCTTGGACTAACACAGCCCCCATACCGTCACCAGATGCATCAGTTTCCACAATGAACTCTTTTGAAAAGTTAGGAAGAGTCAGAATAGGTGCAGAAGTTACAGCTTTTTTCATATTTTCAAATGCAAAAGTAGCAGCAGGATCCCATTTGAAGCTGCTTTTCTTCAGTAGATTGTACAAGGGTCTTGCAATAAGGCCATAATCTCTAATGAACCTTCTGTAATAGCCTGTGAAGCCCAGAAATCCCCTCAGCCCTTTCAGAGTAGTTGGTTGGACCCAATCCAATACTGATTCCACCTTTTGTTTATCCATAGATACCCCTTGTTCAGAGATGACATGACCCAAGTAATCTATTTCCTTGACCCCAAATGCACATTTACTTTTCTTAACAAACAACACCTGTGCTCTAAGAACTTTGAAAGCCTCTTGTAAATGTGTTAGGTGATCTGTCCAATTCCTGCTATATATGAGAATGTCATCAAAGAAAACCAATATGAATTTTCTGAGATGAGCATGGAAAATTTGGTTCATTAGACTTTGAAAGGTTGAAGGGGTATTTGTGAGACCAAATGGCATAACTAAGAACTCATAATGGCCATGGTGAGTTCTGAATGCAGTTTTATGTATGTCTTCCTCAAACATTCTAATCTGATGATAGCCAGATCTTAGGTCCAACTTAGAGAAATATTTAGCTCCATGTAATTCATCCAGAAGTTCCTCAATCACTGGTATAGGGAACTTATCCTTGATTGTGCAGTTGTTCAACTCTCTATAATCCACACACATCCTCCAAGAACCATCCTTTTTCTTCACCATGACAATAGGTGATGAATAAGGACTGGTACTGTGCCTGATTACTCCAGTCTCCAACATTTCATCCACCAATTTCTCAATCTCATCTTTTTGGACTGCAGGATACCTGTAAGGTCTAATGTTTATCGGTGAAGTTCCATCCTTGAAAATGATTTTGTGATCATGTGATCTTGAAGGTGGCAAATCAGTGGGAACTTCAAACAAATCATTATACTCCTCCAACAAAGCTTGCATACCCACCTCAACCTCAGAATCCACTTGAGTAACTTCTATACTTATCAATTCTACTGCATTTTCTGTAACAGGTTCCTCTTGATACCTTCCAACTGAGATCATGCATAATTCTGCTGGTTTGGCCAAAGAACTTGTCCATCTTATCTTGTTGAATCACTTTAGCAGATGGTGGTTTAATTCCTCTCAGTGAGACCTTGTGACCCATAACAGTGAATTCCATGCTTAACTTGTTGAAATTCCACATAATATCTCCCAAGGTAGATAACCATTGAATACCAAGCACCATATTGCATCCTCCTATCGGAAACACCAAAGATATCTGAATCAAAAGAAACACCTTGCATCTTCCACATCAAATTTTTGCACACATAATTACTATAGACCTTATTTCCATCAAAGAACGGACACATGAAAAGGTGAGATGGCAGTCAAAACACACCCTAGCCTCTTTGCAGTGTTTAAATCTAGAACATTGTGGGTGCTTCCAGTGTCAATCAGCACATGAATTGCCTTACCCTTTACAGAAATGGTAATTCTCATGGTTCTGAAGTCATGGATACCATTCATTGCATGGACTGACACATGAGGTAATATGGATCCCTCAGAATCAATTTCTAGTCCTTGACCAATCATGGATAAGCACTCAGCAGGGTCCAATGAGACTTCCCTTAATTCAGTAATTTCTTCACCCTCCTCTACTTCCATAGAAAACAGTTGTCTCTTCTTTTTACAAATGTGGCCAAAACTGTACTTCTCATCACAGTTGAAGCACAACCCCTTGCTCCTCCTCTCATCCATTTCAGCAGGTGTTAGTAATTTGGCATTTCTGTAGGGTGGTTTGGGTCCTATACTAGCATTAGTTTGAGGTTTAAAGGGTGCATTGGTGGATTTAGCTTGTAGGTTCTGGTTCTAGTTTTGGGGAAAAAAAGAATTAGCACGGTTTTGGGAAAAAAAAGAATTGGCATAGTAAGATGGTTTATCATTTGAGAATCTGATCATATTTTTGGGGTTGGGATTAGGTAGCATCCCAGTAAAAAGTTGTTGTTGGGCAGCAATGGTTTGTTCTTGAATTTTAGCCAAACTAACAGCCTTAGCTAAGGTTCTTGGTCCTAACATCTTAACAGTCAGCCCAATCTCAGGTTTCAACCCTCTTACAAAACAACTAACAACATACTCCTCAGATAATTCCACCCTTGTTAGTAATTCATCAAAAATATCTACATATTCTTGAACTGATCCTAACTGCTTAAGTTCCTTGAACTCTCCCATTGGACCATCAAACAGCTCTTCTCCAAACCTAGCATACAAACACCTCACATACTCTCCCCATCTTAGCCAATCTCTAGTTATTCTACTTTTCATATATGACTGATGCCATTGCAAGGCTCTTCCTTCTAGTCTACATGATGCCATTTTCACTTTAGCACCCTCTTCTATATCCTCCACATCAAAAAATTGATCACATTTATACAACCAAATCTTTCAAGTTTTGTCCATCAAACTTGGGAAATTCTAACCGATATTTCCTATTAGTAGCGTTTCATACCTCTCATGTCCGCAATTCCTCGCAAAGCCGCATCGCCTACTTCCGTGTGCCGCATTTCGTCATAAATCCGCCGCATGTCCATTGATATTGTTTCCTCCATTACCCAAGAGCATTCTCTTAATTTTCTCCATCGTTGTGCTACTCTTTCATCCACCATAGCGCGCATATCGAAATCGAAGTCGAACTCCATCCATGGAGTTTTTGAGAGAATCGACTTCCTTCCTTAATTCTTGCATTCTAGTATTGTGGTCACCCATCTGTCCAGGTCAGAGAATCACACGCTCTGATACCAATGATGCACTCTGGATCCAAATTGGATCGAAAGTAGCAATTTAAACTAGTCTAAAGAGTAAATGAAGTAGAATTACTCTTGACAGCCAAGTTTAAGAACCCTAAATTGGGATTCAGTTGAAGAAGAGAGAAAGGAGTATTATTTCATAGAAGAATCTAATTGAATGCTTTTACAATTGATGAACCTACACTTTATAGCCTAATGAGGTTTTGGCGGCAAAGTTAGTTTTAACTAACTTTGTGAGGATAATACCTACGTGCAAAGCGTACACGATCGAACTAACACTACTAACCACCTCACTAATCAAATCCTAATTACAGCTAAGCAATTACAAGAAATGTAAATGAATTAAAATGAATTACAACTAATAGAAATGACATGCACAAATTCTGGATCATATCAGCTTCCCCTTTTTCTGGGGTTCATTATCAAGATTACACATTATTCAATTGCTCCATTTATTATACTGCCATTAAGCTAAATCCAATAGCCTGTTTAAGTGGTTTAAGTTATACTGTTTATGCTATGTCTTCCATGAGAGGAGTTAGCTTGTTGTCAGGAACAGAGTGTAAATTGATTGGAAATTCACCATTGTTGATACTTGAATCTCTTGAGTTTGAAATTTGAAGGAGAAGAGAAAGATAAGATTGGGGAAGAAGAACCCTAAGTTACGCGAGATAGAGGGTACTTTCGTCCTAATATTATTCACTTAAAGTACTTGAGGGTCAAAATAAAAACATTCAGATGTGAGGGGTAAAATTTAAAGACCAGCCCAAAATAAGGGCATTTGTGCCAATTGTCCCATGATTTTCAACGTTAATCACGCAAGTCTGAAATTCATTCTGAAGTGTTTAAACTTAAATGAACTTATAAACTTCGGCTACTCTTTAATATACGGGTCCTCAAGACGGCTATTTGTGCACCTTCTTAAGCCGAACTTTTGTTAGCCCAATAGACCAATTGGCCCATATTGAACTCCAAAATCACAATCTCATCCACCGTCATGCTGTGATCATCAATGCAATTACTAGCTACAGCAAAATATTATTTACGTGTCGAATTTGAACTTGAAAGAGACTAATGACTTGGTTATAAAAGATTTGGGACAAAAGTTGCAATAAAAAGTGAAAGAAAATCTTATCTGTGTTCCAACCAAATATTATTTTAATCTAATAAATAATCACTTTAGGAGCTTCTAGGTTCTCTCTATGGTCTATCCATAACAACTGGGTCCACCCTTAGGCACTTTTGTATCCTTTCACTTATAGCTCCTTTGATCTTTCTTTGACCTTTTTAGAATCCCTAATTCTTGCCTTTTTGGCCCTTTTCTTCGAATCAATTCTTGTTTAGTTTTGCTTGGCTATTCTCTCTTCTTATCATTTCCAACTGCTACTTTTGTACTCTTCAAAGTACATGTTTTTTTTTCCCTTAGTGGGTGTTTCAAGAATCGCTTGTTTTTGAGGTAAAGAATCCATTTTTGGTTCTGGGTTGGTCGAATTTTGTGATTTTTTTGGTGGGTTTTAAAAATCTTGGTGAATTTCTCTGTTTTTTCCAAGTGGGTCAGTTTTTTTGCAGTCAAGAAACTGACTTTATGTTTTTTGATCTGTGAGATTGAGCTGTTTAAGCTAGGAAAAGTTTGATCTTTGAATTCTTGGGGTTGTGAATTAGTTAAATTTGGAGTGTGGGATGAATCTGTAGGAAGAAAAAATGAAGAGAAAAGGTGAAGAGAAAGTTATGGGGCCTATGTTTCCAAGGCTTCATGTTAATGATACAGAAAAAGGAGGTCCAAGAGCACCTCCAAGGAACAAAATGGCTTTATATGAGCAGCTTAGCATACCTTCTCAGAGATTCAACAACTCTGGGGCAAAGTTGGGGCCACCTTCCTCAAGCCAGGTACAATAAGTTCTCAGCATGTTTATTGTTGTTATGTGAACAAGATATGTGTTGCTTGGTTCCTTAAACTTTATAATAGAGTCAGGGTCTCTCTTTGATTTCCTGTAGTTTGGTTTATTGTTCTAAGTGGTTTTTGGATGATAAATTACTCCCTGTGTTTCAGTTTGTTTGTCTTAGTTTGACCAGGTACGGAGTTTAAGAAAGTAAAGAATTGTGGTCTTGAACATGCCATGTGGGGCGTTGGAATTAAAGAGTTGCCAAATTAGGAAAGAGACATTATTTTTGAAACAGACTAAAAAGGAAAGGAAAGCAAGACGAACAAATTGAAATGGAGGGAGTATTTAGCATGCCTCTTGCGTTACAGTTGGTTTCTGTTTGCTGTTTGAATTATTAGATTATGTTTCAAGTATTGGAGATTACAGTGAAAGAAAATCTTGTAGCCTATTGCTTTGGTGTATATGGTAATGTATTAATTTTCACTTCACTTGGTTAAACTTCAGTGTATCGCTTGACATATCATGGAAGGATCGATTGTCTTTTCCTTATGAGTACAAGTGATTTCTTTTTTTGTATTATCTAGTGTTGATCATCAACTGGATGTGCCTGTTTTTAATTGTCGTTTTGGGAAGTTCATTTCTGAGAGCACTATCCTTTTGTATGTTTTTGTGTAACAACTACAAAGTGCGAGAGAACCCTAAATACTTAGACTTAATGCATCAGAAAGATGTAATGGTAGCTGTGTCAATGTTATATTTTTCCTTCCCTTAGCATATTATTTTATTGTAGTTATGGTTCCTTTACCTTTTTGACCTACTTTGACATTGCTTTATCTTGAGCCGAGGGTCCTCTCTACCTCCGAAGGTAGGGGTAAGGTCTGCCTACACTCTAGCCTCCCCAAACCCCACTTGTGGGATTACACTGGGTATGTTGTTGTTGTTGTTGTCCTGTGGTCCGTGAAAATGTGGGTATGACATTTACGGTCACATATGATTGTGTTTCTTAAACTGTGTAGTGATGCTACTGCTGGGCTTTAGAGGTTTCTTGATGTTAAACCATCTCTTTTTGGGCTATATTCATTGACTGTGTAGTTCATCAATAGCTGTTAATTTAGTGGTTGAGTAAGCTGACTTGGATCAACTATTTGTTGCAGGGGAGCGGGCACGACAGAGTTGTATATTTCCCTGTACAACACCCTCCATCCAGACATCTAACTGATAAACCACCTGGCCACAGTTCCGATCCCACTACTCTCTTGCAACAATATGAATTGAAAAAGAGAACAGAAGAGGATGACTTTACTGTCCCTGTCTTTGTTAACTCCAAGCTTGGTCAGGCCAATGGGAGTCATAATCTGGATATGGAAAAGCTCCCTCCCTCCGGTCCAGTCTTTTCAGGGCGTCCTAATAAAGAGTTGGAAGGAGTTACAGATCTAACTTTGAGACAACAGCGCAATAGCCAAAACGAGGAGAATCCCAATTCTCTTGCTAGTAGAGAGAAAACAACCTCAAACTCTGCATCCAAGGGTAAGCTATCCAGAAGGTCTTATAATACAAATTAATCCAACTTTTGCATTTCTCACGAATGTATGAGTCTTCTACTGACTTTCACACATTACCTAAGACCAGTATATTTCAATGACCAGAATGCAGAGTGGATCCTCAGGTTGGTTGTACCATCATACCTGAATCTGTTAAGGGTATAGATGATGGCGATCCGTATCCCATGAAAGAATTTGCACCAGAAGAGCAGATAATTACTAATGATCTTATTAATGATACGGAAACCCAGGAACACAGGACATGCAAATCATTGCAAACAGGATTTTTGGACCGAGGTGACGACTTATCTGAGGCTTCTATAGTGGAATCTATATCTGGAACAGACATCTCTCCTGATGACGTTGTGGGAATAATTGGCTTAAAGCGTTTCTGGAAAGCCAGAAGAGCAATTGTCAAGTAAGTTCGTGTTGCCTTCATATTGACATTTAAATATCCTTATCACATCATGCAAAACCTCCAAATGTGTACCATTCCTTTTGTCAGTTGGGTGGAGAAATTCTATTGACTAGCTTTTCTTTAGACCTGACTTTCATTTTCCTGATGGTTGTACTACCCAGTGCCACTCAGATCATGATTGATAGAGTGAGACAAAATGACCCCCCTTGTATGTATCCTCATGGTCTTTTCTTATGAATATAAGGTATGCTCTCTGATATATTTTCATATTCAATAGATAATATTGTGCATGTGCAGTTTTAAGGCATGTATTGAGTACAAAGGATGTTTGTTTACCAGGCACTTTTTCCTTGGTAGCCTTTGCTTAATAGAATATCTCAGCTCCTGTTTTATTTTTATTATGACTTGTGCATCATTATCTCCAGAGTCCAGATGATCTTTTTGTGTGGTGGTTTATCTTGCCAATTGATGAATTTTGAGTGACATGTTTAGGTATGTAAATCTTTATAAAAAATGGTTAGGTATGTAAATGGTCGTGAATGATAATTTTGAACTTTGTGAATTAATTGTTGATGAAAGAGATGCAAGAGCAACAAATGAGAAGTACCATTTTATTAGAATTTCCCAAAAGGAAGGTTTTTATTTCATTTTTTGTATATGTTTTTAGCATTTATGATTTAATGATTAAAAAATAATTTACCTTTGTTTCATGATTCCAATAGGCTAACTTGGAGTTCTGAGACTTCCATAAATTTTGCATTAGCATTTGTTATTCATCTCTTTGTTTGCCTGAGTTTGTTTTTATTAATCTTAACAATCTATTATCCAACAATATGGGGAAAAGGAGTTTGTCTTTGCTATCTAGATTTGACAGATTATTGCTATATTTAGACACGTTTGGATGGGATAATAGCGTTTAGAATACTACTTTGGGTAACTTTTATATTCTCTTAGAGATGCCAGTGGTATCCCATTGCTGATGTACATAAATGCCGAATTAAGGTTTTCTGTGGTCTCACGCTTTTCATGTGTCGCGGCTGAACTAATTCTTGAAGGAAATGTATGGCATGGTTGTAGAAGTTGTATGGGTAGATCTCTTGATGCTCAGTCTGATGATTCCCACAAAGTGGGCATTGTGGTTTACAGCAGCCCTTGAAGGATTTCAGCCGTGGATGACCTTCATAGATAGCAACTGTGGGGACCATGTTAGACTGTATTTTGTGCAAGGTGAACTGGCACTAGATCATATTCACTGTCGATTTGATATATTCTGCTGGGAATTCTTTTTCCTCTTTGTCCTTGTTCTTGGGTTGTAAACCACTCTTGCTGGGAACATAACCAGGTTATGGCGGTGGCGGTGGTGGTGGTGTAAGAAGATGATAGCTCTGGCAATTAGCATATGTAATTAGGAATCAGGTATAAAGGGTAGTGGCTTTTTTTTTTTTGGGGGATTGTTAAGGGTAGTGGCTTTAAAGGAGAATATACAACAACACCACCACCAACAACATACCCAGTGTAAACCCACAAGTGAGGTGTGGGGAGGGTAGAGTGTACACAGACCTTACCCCTACCTTGGGAGGTAGAGAGGAGACTATATGTGCGGTATACTTTAAAGGAGACTATATGCGCTATATTTTTAAGTCTTGATCATCCACAAAGAAGTAGGAGGAATCTCTAACTCTTTCCACATATCTATTGTTTGTGCTTGTCTAACTTTATCATGGCTTTTGTCGCTTTCGTTAGTTTCATTCCAATTTTGCTTTGTACTGTTTGTGCTTGTCTAACTATTTCTCGTCATGTTTTCTCTTGAGCCAAGAGTCTTTCGGAAACAGCCTCTCTATCTTCTGAGATGGGGGTAAGGTCTGCGTACACTTTACCCTCTCCAGACCCCACACCGTGGGATTTCACTGGGTATGTTGTTGTTGGCGTAGGCTCCGCTAGATGAAGCTTTGTGGTCATCAGTTCACGTGATATAATATTACACATTTTCCCTTATGAGTAACAAATTTAGTGGCATTTTGGTTTGAACTTAAGATAATAATAATACAGTAGTGGACTTGTGCAGAACTTTTCTTTTTGCATATGTATTGAAGAATGTCTCTTTTTGTAGAAAAAGATTTTACCATTTGGTGCCTATTGACTGTGTAGACACTCTATATATATTGCATTGCTCTGTCTCTTCAAAATGATTTTTAGCTGTCTTGTTTTATTGTATGTAGTAAATACTTTTGGCCTCATGCTTCTGAAGAGATAATCTCCTTCCATTTATTATTTGCTCTTTTTTTTTTTTTCCTGACGCTATCTCCGTTGTTCTGGTACAGCCAGCAAAGATTGTTTGCCATCCAAGTGTTCGAGTTGCATCGACTAATAAAGGTAAAGCAACTCCGGAGGCTGAATCACTTGCAGCAATCGGTTGTTCGCCGGGGGGCTGGGGGGGTGGAAAAGAAAATGTAATCTATATACTGGTTTTTGATGCGTTAGTACGCCGCTCATGCATTGTTATTTTAACAGGTCCAAAAGCTCATTGCCGGGTCACCAAATAGTATGCTTGAAGATTCTGCTTATCTAGACAAACCTTTAAAGAATTCGTCTGGCAAAAGACTTCCATTGGACTGTATTGTTAGAGAATCTCAAAGTGTTCCGAAGCGCAAGAATGATTCTGAGAAGCCTAACTTCAGGATGGAATACTCTGCTGAAAGCACTGTGGGAAAGCCATCTCTTTCTTCTGTGCAAAATGGTAGCCAGCTCTCTAGCCACAGACCATTTTCAGGAAATCCACTGCCAACACCTGTGACAAATGATTCTAACGCGGGTCCTTGGTGCTTCCAACAACCTCCGGGGCACCAGTGGTTGATCCCGGTGATGTCTCCTTCTGAAGGACTTGTATACAAGCCTTTCCCTGGACCTGGATTCACGAGTGGGCCTCCAGGATCGACTCCAACGATGGGGAACTTTTTTGCTTCATATGGAGTTCCTGCTCCTCATCTTCATCACTATCAAGGGATGGGAGTTCCTTTTACGCCTCCAACTGGTCATGGCTACTTTCCTCAGTATGGCATGCCGGTTTCGAATCCACCAATCTCATCATCTGCTGCTGAAGAATCAAACCAGTTTACCTTGCCAGGTTTGCAACGCCAGTTTTCTGGAGTGGTTGATAACTTTAATAACATTCAACATGAGGACTCGAGTAATGTTCCGAGTGAAAAGAATGGAACTATTCCCGATGTTGTAAGGTTTCAGGCCACAAAAGATAATGAGCTACATGCCAGCTCTGCAAGTAGTCCAAGTGAGAGACCTCATGGAACGGACACCGCAGAAGGAAGAAACATGCTCTCTCTTTTCCCCACATCTCCAGCTACTGACAACCCTGATAGTAGCCCCCAGGCTTGTGTGCCTGATCATCCAGCAAGAGTTATCAAGGTTGTACCTCACAATAAAAGGTCTGCCACAGAATCCGTTGCTCGGATATTTCAGTCTATACAACAAGAGAGAAAACAATATGACTCAGGTTTCACACATCTATAGGTAGCACCTTACTATGTTGTGAATATGACCATTTGGTCATCCAAACTTAGATGTAGTAGTTTCGGTCAATTTGTTGTAACCTTTCTGATAGTGTACGTTATAGCTGGAGTTTAATGTGGTTGCTTTGCCCACTATGTAGATAAGCATACCTACAAAATTGCATTGTATCTTTGCCCGGTGATTGCTTAGTCCAGCTGTTGTATACTGAAGTCAATTTTGTTCCGTCAGTCGTCATTTTGAGTTGTAATTTATCCTTATGTTATTCTCTTTCTTTCAAAAAACTATTTCAAGTCATCATTGGGTTGTAATTTACCCTTTTATTCATCTATCTTTTAGATTATTATATATTATTTTTGATATATTTTGTTAATGTTAGCAGCTGATCTTCATTCATCTAGATTTATCCCAGCAGATGTTTTGTGTGTTTGAAGGCACCTTGGAGGACGTAATGTACACTAATTGAACTTTGTCTACTCAACTCTTGGTGAATAGAGTTACTAGGTATTTGCACTAGTGCGAGGATACCTTGGGTAGTATAGTTGAGATGTGTGCAAGCTGGTCTTCGAGAATTTTATAAGGAGCCAGTTAGGTGATGGTTATTTTAGCCTTGATATTGTTTCGGATAGTTATAATTAGAATGTTGGAATGCAGCATTCAGAAGATTTGAGTGACAGTTTTGAGTTGTAATTTTGTGAATCAAGAAATGAACCGAAATTAGATGACCTGAGGTATAATTTTATGTTAATGCAAGGTGTTATTATGGAGAATTGATGTGGAGAGATATTTGAAGATGAAGCTCCATCAAGTTCTACTTATTGCTCTTTTCAACATATTCTCCTACTTGTTCAATAAATTTTCTCACCCACTTCTAAAGTTTTGCACTCATGAGCATATCTAATCATAAAGATTTTTTAAAATATTACCCTGTTTTGGAAATCTCTTTCGCGTAGAGTCTGGTGAACTTTGAGCTTTGTAACATATATCAATATTTAGCGTACTTCCTAAATATTTTTGGGTAGAGCATATAAATGTATTGTAGCAACATGTTATTGTCACTTGTTGACTTAATACTTGTCAGTTGTCACGGACAAAGTATACACACTGAATATACATGTGAATAATGATACGAAACATCACATGTATTTCAAAGGTGAACATCTTCCTATGAATTAATGAGTGGATCTTGGTAACTATGTGAACGTTGTTACGTGAGTTCATTGAATATTAGGTGACTAGTTTTAGCCTATTCATCTTTTAATTTCTGGTAAATTTAACCTTTTTTTTTTGCCCTTCATTTTGGAGGATTTATAGTGTTTTCACACTTTCCTTCCAGCGTTACATGAATCATGAACCTACCGGTCGTGGGTGGAGGTGTTTTACCAACTGAGCAGCTGATAAAGAATGTGATGCATATATAGATCCACATACTACCGCAAAACAGTATTGAAATCATGTGCCCTTGAAAGGATAAATTAGGTATGCCCGATGTGCTCACCATTATTAATTAAAAAGAAAAATAAAGAATAAATGAAATAAGATGTTTTTCTGATTATGAATAATTTTCCTAAATAACCGACGTCTACGTCTTTTTGTGAGGTTTCAAATGTACTGAAATTTTAAAGTCACATTTTGGAAAATCTAATATGATAATACTCCTTTGCGCAACCAAAACTTGGTTGTATACGGGTAAAACATATAATTATAAAATTTGGAGTGAAAGCAAACTACAGAAAAAGTCATAATAAAGTTTAAAGGCTAAATACATGGACGACCCCTAAAATTTACCTGTAAATTTCATGGTCTGTTCCAGTTGAGCACATAAACACGTGATGAAGTATTCCTATTCATTCATATGTTGGAAAAGTTTTTGCGTGTGTTCACAAACGTCTATTATTTAGATAAGTTAATCACATAAAATATACCCTCTCCTTATACACATTAGCATCGATTGGAACATGCATGAGATTTTACGTCTTATTGAGGTTAATTAATGCGTATAATTAAAGAAGGTTTTTGAGTCGGAAGTGCCTAATATGAACACTTTATCGTATATTCAGATGCTCAATCGAAACATGTCGTAGTGCTAAATAAAATTTACTAACAAATTTACGAGGCTATCGATAGTCTGCAAATGTAAATGATGTAAACCATTTAACATAGCTCACTAGCTAGGAAACTGCAAACACATTATGTGAAATACATGGGACGCGATAAAAAGAGTTCTGATCATTATAAATTATGAAATTCAAGCTTTTACATCAAACAAATTAATATGATCGATACATGAAAAAGAGAACAAAATTCAACTGAGACAGAATAAAATCATGAACTCACATCGTTAACATCAAATGAACTAAAACTAAAAGTACAAACAATGATGAGAGAATTTTCTTCTTCCTTTCTGATGTGTTCAACATAGAATCCAAAACCGTTATTATAAGCATGCTTTGTGAGCAATGTAGAAGTCATGAACATTTATTAACTATTGCGTAGTGGATGTCTTTTTTTTTTTTTTGGTTCAAAAGGATATTTATTTACTTAATAACTAGAGCGGATCATACATACTAGGAGTGCTTACACTATCTATGATAGTGATTACATTGAGGTTTCCAAAACTATCATACATAGATTCTGAAATTAACTTGGTACGTAGCTAGTAGCTACTACTTCATTCTTGTCAGCTTGCATTTGCTGTGATGCTGCTTCCAGTGGATTAGTCATGATGAAGAAGAATAGTAAGAGTAATCATAATTATGAATAGATGTTAGAGTTAGGAATGCAAATAGTAATATGCAAACTAATACCCTCATAATAGTTAGACCGAATACATAAACAATCTTTTAATTTGGCACCAATTTTATTTTAACACTCTAAAATGAGGTTTGTTCCTATTAAACACACTTCACTTCAGTTAACATGTACTACTTATTAAACACCTCACAACTAATTAGTACAAAAAATATAATGCATGAACTTCACACCCGTTGATGTGACCAAAATAACGATTGAATATTTTATATATAAAAGAAGATAATAAAACTGTCTTCTTTAACACAATGAGGATATATGCTACATTAGTAATACAGGAAATAGTTCAGTTGAGACGAAGGAAGAATATATAAGGAATGGATCGAAGGTGGAAGAATGATTATTTCTCAGCGACGACTGAAGTGTGAAAGGGGAGAGAGGAATAAAGGAAAGGTGCAGGGGAATAGAATGAAGATAGAGAGAGAAAAAAAATCTAAAATCTTTTGGCTTTTCACGCTTTTAATTAGAAGAAGTCACATTAATAGTGTCTAATAAGCAAAATTTAAACATAGATAAAGTATCTGATGAAAATAACTTAATTAAGATGTCTAAGTGAAAATTGTTGACAAACTCATTTGTGTTTTTTGACTAACATTTAACTTGTTTTCCAATAAAGAGACTAAAAGGAAAGAAAAAAACAAGAAGAAAATGAGGAAAAGGTCACGTGCTTAGCATATGGTAAGCACTATCCTCATTTTTTAAAATTCTAATCAGATTCTTACCGAAATAATCTTCTTTCAAAATGTCAAGTACGGTGCTAATAAATGATAAATATTGCATATCAACAGAAATGAAGAATGAATACTTCTCGGTCTGGTTGGAAGGTCCGATCACATAGCGTCTACTCAACAAACGCACATTCCTTTGCCTCGTAACCGTGGTAATTTCATTCCTTTTTCCTTCTAATCTATTAGAATTTCTGACTTTAGCGATTAAAATTCTTCTTCTCTTTATTTTCATCTTTTTTTTTTTTTTTTTTTTTTTTGAGGATTTTCATGGGTTTCTTTGAGTTTTTGCTATCCAGGGTGTTACATTTTTCATTTTGATTAAATTAAGTTTTAACTCTCATACTTTCTTGAATTTTCTAATATTTTTTTTTTTTTGGGGGACACCTTGTATCTGCAAATTTTCTAGTGGCATTATCTTGAAGATTTTGCATCAATCAGACATAGGAAATTTTAATTTGAAAACGCCACATTAATCGTGCGTTTAATAAGCACAGTTCAAATATAAATAAAGTATTTGATGAAAAATAACGCCAATTAAGATGTCTAAGTGAAAATTGTTGGCAAACCCATTTATGTGTTTTGCCTAACATTTTTTTTTTTCCAAAAAGACCCACTAAAAATAAAGAAAATATAATAAGAAAATGAGAAAAGAGTCACGTAATTAGCACATGGTAAGCACCATCTTTTTTTTTCAAATTTCAGCCAGATTCTTACGGAGACAATCTTCTTTCAAGATTCCAACTACAATGCTAATAAAATGAACATTATATATCAAGAGAAACAAAGAATGAATATTTCTTTCTGAAACTTGTTTGGATGGTTCGATCACATGGAGTCTATTCAACAAGCACGCATTCTTTTGCCTCTTGACTTTGTTGATTTCATCCCCTTTTACATTTTAATATGTTAAATTTCTTATTTTAGCATCCAAAAAATTTCTCTCTTTGTTGTTGTCTTTTTCTTTTGCGGATTTTCTTGATTTTTTTTTTTTTGAGTTTTTGATATCTTGGGCGTTAGATTCTCCATTTTGAAAGAAATTAGATTTTAACTTTTATGCTTTCTTGAATTCTCTAGTACTTTTTTGGGGAAAATCTTGTATGTACAAATTTTCTGGTGGCATTAGCCTTGAAGGTTTCATCAATTAGACACAGACAAGTTTAATAAGAAGAAGCCACATTAATCGTGTGTTCAATAAGAACAGTTTAAATATAAATAAAAAATAACTTCAACTAAGATGTGTAAGTAAAAATTGTTGCCAAACCAATTTGTGTGTTCTGCCTAACAATGAACTTTTTCTCCTCTAAAAGACCCACTAAAAAGAAAGAGAAAAAAACAAGAAAAGAATGGGGAAAGAGTCACGTGATTAGCACATGGGGATGTGTCAAGTCAAACATTACATTCTATATTCTATTATTCCTTTACACCATACATAAATATACTTTGAAATAAGGACAAATTGTAGCTACTCTTTTAATGTCGTAGCAAATTCCCAATTCCTTCTACTTTGTTTCTTTCCTACTCTCACCAGAACAAAATCATCCTTTCAAATCAGAAATACCCTCGATTTGTTTCTTCATCCACTCTATATCCTCTAATGAGGTCGCCGACGGTGATGGTTGTCAGAGTGACGGGGAAATTACACGGTGGTGGTGACGAAAAAATTAAGAAAGAAGAGGAATACGACGGAAAGGGCGATGCCGGAGAGGACCAGCACCGATAGAGATACTACCACTCCCTTTGATGATGATAGCAGAGCCATGAGAGTGGTGAGATATCTTTGTGTTTCTGTATTTGTAGATTTTGTACTTTAATAATGGCAGAGATCGAAAAAGAAGATAATGGCAAAGAATTTCGAGCTTTGCATCTATTATACCATGGCAAAGATACACTTCTTCACCAAACCGATATTTCGTTCGTCTCCATTTTGAGTATAAATAAATGTATACAGTATATTCTCACATCTGGCCGGATTTACGTTCTTTTCCATTTTGAGTGTAGTGTATTTTTTTTTATTTTTTTTGCCTGTATTTATGTATTTCAAAGGAAGAATTTTCTGTATTTTTTGAAAATTTATTTTCTGTATCCCTGTTTTTTCAATTTTGATTGTGCCATGTATGTATTATTTTTTAGGTACGGGGTATATTTTCGTTGTTTATATCCTTATTTTGACTGTATTCTTATTTGACTATATTTTTATGGTTGTGTACCTATGTAGATGCCCCTGTTTTCTGTTATTTGTATCCGCATATATGCCGATGTATTTGTTGATACATGTTGTACTCGTTGCGCGAACGAATACAAAAGAATACAACCGCCTGACAATGGAAGTGTGGCTCCGAAAGGTAAATAACGAAACTATTGCTATTAGCATTGAAACTGTAGCGCTTTCTGAAATTTGCTCATAAATAAAATGATAATTACACTATCGAACCCCTTATTATTATAAATCGTCTAAATGTTGAGAAATCTTGTGGGATTACATATGTATATTGTTGTTATTATTATAAATTTGAGAAATGAACTGAAAATGAATGTAGTATTTAATATTATGAATAAAGTAGGTATAATATAGCAAATAATTTTTTAATTTTCTAAACTGGACAAGTAAAAAAGAAAATGAAAAACACGTGACTAGCACGTGGTAAACACATTCCGTAATTTCCCAAATTCTAATAAGATTCTTACGGATTAAAAAACAAAGAAAAAGAGGCAGATTATTAGGGAGACGATCTTCTTTCTTTCAAGATTCTAAATACGGGTTTCAATAAATAGTGAAAGTTACATACCAACTGAAGAAACAAAGAATGAAAAATATTTCCCTCTGAAACTTGGGGATCTGCTTGGGTGGTCCGATCACATGGCGTCTACTCAACAAACAAGCATTCCTTTGCCTCCTGACCCTGATAATCTCTCCTACTAATCTACAAATTTTTTATTTTTGTGATCAAATTCTTTTTCTTTGTTTTTTTTGTCTTTTTGTTGTGAATTTTGGTGGGTTTTCTTGGGCTTTGATTATCTTGGGTGTTACCTTCTCCATTTTGATGAAATTAGATTTTCATTTTCATGTTTTCTTGGAGTTTCTAGTACTTGTTTTGGGGGCACCTTGTATGTGCAAATTTTCTGGTTATGGCATTAGTCTTGGAAGTTTTGCATCAATTAAACATGGGAAAGTCCAAATTTTCTATGGTTTTCTCGTTTGTGACTTTCTGAGTTTTTCCATTTACGTATGTTATAGCCCTTTAGGTCCATTAGAACATTGTTTAACCATCCGACTTCCGATTTTTGATGTGTTACCTTCTCCATTTTGATGAAACTAGGTCTTAATTTTCATGCTTTCTTGGGGCTTCTAGTACTCCTTTTGGGGACACCTTATAAGGATAAATTTTCTGGTGGCGAGATTAATTAGAAGAAGCCACATAAATGTATGTTTAATAAACACACATTAAACATATATAAAGTATTTGATGAAAAATAACTTCAATTAAGATGTCTAAGTGAAAATTATTGGCAAGCCCATTTATGTGTTCAGCCTAACATTTAATTTTTTAACAAAAAGACCCACGAAAAAAGAAAGAAAAACAACAAGAAGAAAAGAAGAACGAGTCACGTGATTAGCACATGGTAAGCACCGTTCCGTTTATTCAAATTCCAATCAAATTCTTACCAAAAAATCTTCTTTCCAGATTTCAAGTACGATGCCAATAAATAGTGCACAATAGAAATAAAGAATGAAAATTTTCCTCTGAAACTTCTCGATCGGCTTGATTGGTCCGATTAGATGGTATCTGCTCAACATTACTTTGCCTACTAATCTTGATGATTTCATCCCTTTTTTCCCTTCTTACCTTTTAAATTTTTTATTTTAGCGATAAAAATTATTCTTTCTATTTGTTTTCATCTATTTTTCGTGTGACGTTTTTGGGGTTTTTTTGAATTTTTAATGTACAGGTGCACATATACAAACACGTGTAGATCTGTATATATCTTTGATATGTTCGAGTTTTGATTCGATGCAAATAATATTTATTCGTGAATACCAATTCTTGTGGAAGCAGGCTCGAGTTGTTCCACAAGCATTCTATGGATGAGAAGGAGACGTTGGGGGTGCAATGATTTACTACACCTGGAAGGCTAGGAATTGGAAGATTTTCGAGAATAGAAGTGTGCATACCAACTTTGTTATAGCACAGATACAGAGGGAAACTAAACTTAAATTAGAAATGTTACAAATAGTGAAGAGAGCTCATAAGATCTAATACTTGAAACATAGTCATAGTATTTAGTTTTAATTTCATAGTTGCAGTAGGCATACAAGATGTAACTAGTGGTGTATTTGTTTGTTTTGGGTTTCTGTGAGGCTTAGAGGCACCAAAGACCCTTCCTGGAGGGTGGTTTATTGTCCTAAGTGCTCATTAGGTTGTAAATGCTTTTGGCTGGTATGGTAATATATTAACAGTTTATTACAAAAATAAAAAAAAACAAGAAGAAGAAAAGGAAGAACGAGTCACGTGACTAGCTCATAGTAAGCACCATTCTGTTTATTCTAATTCCAATTAGATTCTTACCGACACAATCTTCTTTCAAGATTCCAAGTACGATGCCAATAAATAGTGAGCATTACATATCAATAGAAATAAAGAATGAATATTCTCCTTTGAAACTTCTTGATTTGTTTGAATGGTCCGATAACATGGTAACTACTTAACATTCCTTTGCATCCTAATCCTGATTATCTCATCCCCTTTTCCCTTCTTACCTGTTAAATTTCTCATTTTAGCAATAAAAAATATTCTTCTTATTTGTTTTCATCCTTTTTGTGTGTGTGTGGGTGTGAATTTTTTTGGGTTTATTATAGATTTTAATATCTTTGGCGTTACATTTTCCATTTTGAAAAAATTATATTTTCACTTTCATGCTTTCTTGAATTTTCTAGTACTTTTTATGGGAACACTTTGTATGTGCCAATTGATGCAGATGGCATTAATCTTGGAGATTTTGCATCAATCTGACACAGGCAGGTTTAATTTGAAGAAGCCACATTAATCGTGTGTTTAACCAATATAATGTAAATTTAGGTAAAGTGTTTGATGGAAATAGCTTCAATTAAGATGTCTTGGCTAGCCCATTTACGTGTTTTGCTTAATATTTACTTCATGCGTCTATATTTACTTGTCGATGTTTGACCTGACACACCATTAAGAAGCAATAAATAAAATGATAATTTTACCATATCACCCCTAATTATTACAAGTCGTCTAAATGTTGGTAAATCGTGTGCGATTACACTAGGTATATTGTTGTTATTATTGTAAATGTTGGAAAATGAACTGAAAAATGCATTTAGTATTTTATAATAAGGAATTAAATAGGTATAATATGGTAAATAATTTTTTAATTTTGTAAACCAAACAAGCAAAAATCAATATCTATTTTTAATATAATGCACAAATAACTTTTTCCCCAAAAAGACCAACTAAAAAGAAAGAAAAAAACAAGAAGAAATGAAGAACACGTGATTAGCACGTGGTAAACACCTTCAACTTTTTGCCAAATTCTAATAAGATTCTTACGGATTAAAGAGAAAGAAAAAAAAACGCAAATTCTTACAATCTTCCTTCAAGATTCTAAATATTTTTCAATAAATAGTGGAAGTTACATATCAAGAAAAAAAAAGAATGAAAATTTCCTTCTGAAACTTGGGGATCTGCTTGAATGGTCCGATCACATGGCGCTTACTCAACAAACAAGCATTCCTTTGGCTCCTGACTGTGATAATCTCTCCTTCTAATCTACAAATTTTCGATTTTGTGATCAAACCTTCTTTTTCTTTGTTTTTTTGTCTTTTTTGTTGTGAATTTTCGTGGGTTTCTTTGGGTTGTTATTATCTTGGGTGTTACCTTCTCCATTTTGATGAAATTAGATTTTCATTTTCATGTTTCATGGGGTTTCTAGTACTTGTTTTGGGGTCACCTTGTATGTGCAAATTGTCTGGTCATGGCATTATTCTTGAAGGTTTTGCATCAATCAAACATGGGAAAGTCCAAATTTTCTATGTTTTTCTCGTTTGTGACTTTCTGGGTTTTTCCCTTTAGGTCCAATAGTACATTGTTTAACCATTGGACTACCCATTTTTGATATCTTGGGTGTTACCATCTCTATTTTGGTGAAACTACGTCTTAATTTTCATGCTTTCTTTAGGCTTGTAGTACTCTTTTTGGGGACACCTTGTATGGACAAATTTTCTGGTGACAAGTTCAATTAGAAGAAGCCACTTCTATGTATGTTTAATAAACACACTTTAAATATAGATTATACCGGGTATAATTCATAGTATAATTTAATTGTATTTTAATAGTATTGAGGTATAATAATATATACTTGGTATAATATTTTCTTGAGAAATACTTTGTGTATAAAAGTAACAATACACGTGATTTTTTATGTTGTCTAATGCTATTGACCCCCAATCAAAATAGAAAGGCCAAAGAGTATATAATGCAAAAACTGTGTAGGGAGGAAATGTTAGAATATATGGAGAAAGTGTAAAACAAAAATATCCTAAAGAAAAACAGTTATAGAGCCCACAAAAAATGGGGAGCGCTTCCTTTTACAAAGAATTTATTTTACTTTATAAAACTCTTAACTCCATGAAATGTTGATAGCATTTACACCTCATGAATATGTTAATATTTTTATATTTTTGCCTACTTATGTTTTTATCCTTAAAGTATTTGATGGAATATAACTTCAATTAAGATATCTTGGCAAGCCCATTTATGTGATCTGCTTAATATTTACTTCCTGCGTCCATATTTACTTGTGGATGACACACCATTAAGAAGCAAAAAATAAATGGTAATTTTATCATATCACCCCCAATTATTACAAGTCGTCTAAATGTTGGTAAATCTGGTGCGATTACACTAGGTATATTGTTGGAAAATGAACTGAAAATGCATTTAGTATTTTATAATAAGGAATAAAATAAGTATAATATGGTAAATAGTTTTTTTTAAAATTTTTTTAACTAGACAAGCAATAATAAATATCTATTTTTAATATAATGAACAAGTAAAAGAAGACGGAGAAAACAACTTTCCGCCCCAAAAAGACCAATTAAAAAGAAAGAAACAAAAACAAGAAGAAAATTAAGAACACGTGATTAGCACGTGGTAAATACCTTCCGCTTTTTGTCAAATTCTAATAAGATTCTTGCGGATTAAAAAGAAAAAAAGAAAAAGATGCAAATTCTTATAATCTTCCTTCAAGATTCTAAATATATTTCGATAAATAGTGGAAGTTACATATCAACAAAAACAAAAAATTTCCTCTGAAACTTGGAGATCTGCTTGGATGGTTCGATCACGTGGTGTCTACTCAGCAAACAAGCATTCCTTTGCCTCCTGACCCTGCTAATCTCTCATTCTAATCTACAAATTTCTGATTTTTGTGATCAAAGCTCTTCTTTTTCTTTGTTTTTTAGTCTTTTTTGTTGTGAATTTTCGTGGGTTTCCTTGGGTTTTTATTATCTTGGGTGTTACCTTCTCCATTTTGATGAAATTAGATTTCATTTTCATGTTTTCTTGGGGTTTCTGGAACTTGTTTTGGGGGCACCTTGTATGTGCAAATTTTCTGGTTTATGGCATTAGTCTTGAAAGTTTTGCATCAATCAAACATGGGAAAGTCTAAAGTTTCTATGTTTTTCTTGTTTGTGACTTTCTGAGTTTTTTCATTTACGTCATGTTATAGCCCTTTGGGTCCATTAGAACATTGTTTAACCATTCGACTTCCGATTTTTGATGTGTTACCTTCTCCATTTTGATGAAACTAGGTCTTAATTTTCATGCTTTCTTGGGGCTTCTAGTACTCTTTTTGGGGACACCTTGTAAGGATAAATTTTCTGGTAGCAAGATTAATTAGAAGAAGCCACATAAATGTATGTTTAATAAACATACATTAAACATAGATAAATTTTTTGATGAAAAATAACTTCAATTAAGATGTCTAACTGAAAATTATTGGCAAGCCCATTTATGTGTTAAGCCTAACATTTAATTTTTTAACAAAAAAGACCCACGAAAAAAGAAAGAAAAACAACAAGAAGAAAAGGAAGAACGAGTCACGTGATTAGCACATGGTAAGCACCGTTCCGTTTATTCAAATTCCAATCAGATTCTTACCGAAAAATCTTCTTTCAAGATTTCAAGTATGATGCCAATAAATAGTGCACATTACATATAAATAGAAATAAAGAATGAAAATTTTCCTCCAAAACTTCTTGATCTGTTTTGATCGTTCGATTACATGGTATCTACTCGCGTTACTTTGCCAATTAATCTTGATGATTTCATCCCTTTTTCCTTCTTGCTCCGTTAAATTTCTAATTTTAGCGATACAAATTATTCTTTCTATTTGTTTTCATCTTTTTTGTCCGTGATGTTTTGGGGTTTTTTTGAGTTTTAATTTACGGGTGCACATATACAAACACGTGTAGATCCGTATATAACTTCAATATGTTCGAGATTTGATTCGATGCACATAATATTTATTCGTGTATACCAATTCTTGTGGAAGCAGGCTCAAGTTGTTCCACAAACATTCTATGGATGAGAAGGAGACATTGGGCGTGCAATGATTTACTACACCTAGAAGGCTAGGAATTGGATGGTTTTCGAGAACGAAGTGTACATACAAAATTTGTTATAGCACAGATACAGAGGGAAACTAAACTTAGATTAGAAATGTTACAAATAGTGAAGAGAGCTCACAAGATCTAATACTTGATACATAGACTTAGTATTTAGTTTTAATTTCATAGCTGCAGTAGGCATACAAGATGTAACTAGTGGTGTATTTTTTTTGTTTGTTTTGGTTTTCTGTGTGGCTTAGAGGCAGCAGCACCCTTCGTGGAAGGTGGTTATTGTCCTAAGTGCTTATTAGGTTATAAATGCTTCTGGTTGGTATGGTAATATATTAACATTTTATTACAACAACAACAAAAAAAAAAAAAAAAAAAAAAGAAGAACAGGAAGAACGAGTCATGTGACTGGAACATGGTACGCACCAATTCGTTTGTTTAAATTCCAATCAGATTCTTACTGAGACAATCTTATTTTAAGATTCCAAGTACGATGCCCATAAATAGTGAACATTACCTATCAATAGAAGTAAAGAATTAATATTCTCCTCCTCAAACTTCTTGATATGTTTGAATGGTACGATAACATGGCATCTACTCAACTTTCATTCGCATTCTAATCCTGATTAGCTCATCCTCTTTTCTTTCTTACCTGTTAAGTTTCTCATTTTAGCGATAAAAAATATTCTTTTTTTTTATTTTCATCTTTTTTTGTGTGTGTGTGAATTCTATTGGGTTTATTTGAGTTTTTAATATCTTTGGCGATACATTCTCCATTTTGATAAAATTATATTTTCACTTTCATGCTTTCTTGAATTTTCTAGTACTTTTTATGGGAAAACTTTGTATGTGCAATTTGATGGCATTAGTCTTGAAGATTTTGCATCAATCAGACATAGGCAAGTTTAATTAGTAGAAGCCACATTAATCGTGTGTTTAACAAGTATAATGTAAATTTAGGTAAAGCATTAGATGGAATGTAACTTCAATTAAGATATCTTGGCAAGCCCATTTATGTGTTCTGCTTAATATTTAATTCCTGCGTCCACATTTAATAGTCAATGTTTGACCTGACACACCATTAAGAAGCAATAAATAAAATGTTAATTTTACCATATCACCGCTAATTATTACAAGTCATCTAAATGTTGGTAAATCTTGTGCGATTACACTAGGGATATTGTTGTAATTATTGTAAATGTTGGAAAATGAATTGAAAATGAATTTAGTATTTAATAATAAGGAACAAAATAGGTATAATATGGTAAATAAATTTTTAATTTTTTAAATTAACAATAATAAATAGCTATTTTTAAAATAATGAAGAAGTAAAAGTAGACAGAAAAAATAACTTTTCCCCCAAAAAGACCAACTAAAAAGAAAGAAAAAAAAAATAAACAAGCAGAAAATGAAGAACACGTGATTAGCACGTGGTAAACACCTTCCGCTTTTTGCCAAATTCCAATAAGGTACTTACGGATTAAAAAGAAAAAAAGAAAAAGACTCAAATTCTTACAATATTCCTTCAAGAATCTAAATATGATTCAATAAATAGTGGAAGTTACATATCAACAAAAACAAAGAATGAAAATTTCGCTCTGGAACTTGGCGATTTTCTTTAATGTTCCGATCACATGGCGTCTACTCAACAAACAAGCATTCCTCTGCCTCCTGACCCTGGTATCTCTCCTTCTAATCTAAAAGTTTCCGATTTTTGTGATCAAAACTCTTCTTTTTCTTTGTTTTTTGGTCTTTTTTGTTGTGAATTTTCGTGGGTTTCCTTGGGTTTTTATTATCTTGGGTGTTACCTTCTCCATTTTGATGAAATTAGATTTTCATTTTCATGTCTTCTTGGGGTTTCTAGTACTTGTTTTGGAGGCACCTTGTATGTGCAAACTTTCTGGTCATGGCATTAGTCTTGAAGGTTTTGCATCAATCAAACATGGGAAAGTTCAAATTTTCTATGCTTTTCTCGTTTGTGACTTTCTGGGCTTTTCCATTTACGTCATCTTATAGCCCTTTAGGTCCAATAGTACATTGTTTAACCATTGGACTTCCTATTTTTGATGTGTTACCTTCTCCATTATGATGAAACTAGGTCTTAATTTTCATGCTTTCTTGAGGCTTCTAGTACTCTTTTTGGGGACACCCTGTATGGACAAATTTTCTGGTGGCAAGTTTAATTAGAAGAAGCCACACAAATGTATGTTTAATAAACACACTATAAATATAGATAAAAATATTTTTGAAAAATAACTTAAATTTAAAATATCTAAGGGAAAAATTCAAGCCCCCTTTTTTTGGGGTTAAAAACACATTTTATTTAGTGTCCCACCCGCCAGTGGGCCTGCGGGGCCCCGGGGGCCCACCCCGGCACCCACCTCTCTTCGCTTTCCCTTCCTTCTCCAAAAACATGTACACCCACCCACACACACACACACACATATATATATATATATATATATATGGGCCCTCCCCAAAAAAAAATAATGTACAAAATATAACGAGGGTCAAAACATCCTTTCACCCCTACGAGTATTTCGAGCCTCTAACCCCAAAAACCGGGAAACATGAAGACGGGCGGGGCCCCGCCATGTCCAAAAAATATACACAAAAGAATTTGAAAAACCCCC
>NC_081350.1:13348040-13402730 GCF_029784015.1 Lycium ferocissimum
CAAACCTAGTTTACCCAAGTCTACGACTTAAAAAATCATCGTATATACATTGAGGCTGCCAATCACCCTCTTGTGGTCGTGAAGGTCTCGAGCCCGACTTAACTGACGTTAGTCTATTCACGACGCAGCGACATGAAATTGCCGAGGTGTAACATTTAGATATTAAGGAGCATACAGAGTAGCACCAGCTGATGTTGAGGCATTAGTTCTGGTTGGATCTGGGGAAAAGCCTACGTTAATATTAGCAGTAGATATAGTAGAGATACTACTAGTAGGGATTACATCAGAGTTGAGGTTACTAAGATTACCAAGTCTAGCTAGCTTATTACAAACCAAAAGTGGGATAAACCTAATACTAAAACGACCATTTTTGTCCTCCTGCAAGGTGCTGTTTATCCAAGGAAGGGCTTCCAACAAAAAGTGCATTTGATCAAAGGTGGCTCTCTTTGAACCTTCAGTTGCTAGAACATGAGCCACCCTATTCCCTTGTCTAAAGTTATGGCGGATTGGAGGATTCCCCAGATTCCTCATGAAGAACCTGCATTGAGAAACAATATTAGAAAATAGAGGAGGGGGATGTTGTAGTAAAGTAATTTACCTCTGTAGCATCTGTTTCAATTTCAGATATATTAAAGTGATGGAGACATGCCAAACGGAGACCCTCAAGGAGGCCTTGAATCTCCATATGGGTAGAGTTGAGACTATTAGTGCGTTGGTAGTATCCCGCGACCCAGTTAGCGTTATTATCCCGGAAAACACCACCAATACCACCCTGAGTAGTGTCGGCCGGGAAAGCACCATCAAAGTTGAGTTTGATACCATCTTGGTTTGGGGGGAACCATTTGATAGTTATAGGGAATTGCTTAGTAGGGGTAAGACAACTGGTGGAGTACATATATTCAAGTGTCCTAGAGATGACATAAGGAATAGGGACAGCACGAGAGCTATTATTATAAATGTTATGGTTGCGGTTGAGCCAGAGATGCCAAATAGCGAAGGGGAAAAAAATCCCATTGAAGA
This sequence comes from Lycium ferocissimum, assembly GCF_029784015.1. Lineage (NCBI taxonomy): Eukaryota > Viridiplantae > Streptophyta > Magnoliopsida > Solanales > Solanaceae > Lycium > Lycium ferocissimum. The sequence continues at coordinate 13,349,061 of NC_081350.1, forward strand.
AGATGGTGTTGAAGGGTTTGGGGAGTGGAGTAGAAAAGAAAAAACCATTGAGGGTTTGGCTGCGGAGGAGTGATATGGAGAGCATTCCAAAAAGATTGGGCAATGGGGCAATATTGAAATATGTGATACATGGTTTCTTCCTCCGGGTGACAAATAGGACAAATATTACTATCAGTGATAGTGAGACGATTGAGATAGGAGTTAGTAGGAAGGGCGATCGTGATAGCAGAGCCACGGGAAAAATTTAATTTTGTTAAGGGTATGGAGTTGCCATATCCAGTGGCAGTTAGGTAACGAGGTAGGGGCAGGACTTATTAATTTATAAGTGGAGGAAGTGGTAAACAAACCATTGGAGGTGAGAGCCCATATAGGGAAGTCGAGAGGGAATCAGGAAAGAGGGTGATAGAGGGGGTTTTTTCTTGAATGGCGGGGAGGTCAAAGGAGCAATTAGCAAGATTCCAATCATTATTCACCCTAAGATCACTAACCTTTTTGTTATTATCCTCTAAAGTCAGAGGGCCACAGATGAGGTCCCTGAGGCTGTGATTAGGAGGAATCCATTGAAAATCCCAGAGATTGATTTTGCTACCATTAGAAATATTCCAAAGCAAACCTTGCTTACAAATATTCCAACCTTTGAGAACATTCTTCCAAATAAAGGAGCAAGACGAGGTTGAAGAACGATGACTATATTTTCTAATCAGACACTGGGCCCAAAGGTGAGTTGGATGAGCAAATAAGCGCCAAGCAAGGCCAGTTAAAGTAGCAAGATTTTTGGTAGAGGCCTTAGTAATACCTAACCCACCCTGATCCTTGGGTTTAGTGATTTGGTTCCAGCCGAGGTAATGCATTTTCTTTTTGATATTGGTACTACCCCAAACAAAGTCTCGCTGAATCTTGTCAATAAGTTTAAGAGTTTTTTGAGGAAGCTGTAAATATTGCATGGAGTAGTTAGGAATAGTGTTTAGGGTAGCACGAACTAAAACCAGTCTCCCTGAAGGGTTCAAGAAATTTGTTTTCCAGGTGGCTAACTTTTGACGCATATTATCAATAATATATTGAAAATCAGTGTGTCGAGGAGTTTTTGTTAGGATGGGAAAACCTAAGTATTTTCCAAAGGAACTAGCTTGATGGATACCTAATATGGAAGTAGTAAAAAGGATAAAGTCATTTTTACAAGTTTGAGAGAAAATAATCTTGGATTTCCTTTTGTTAGTACTTTGGCCAGATGAGGAACAAAATTTAGTAAGGCAGTGATTGATGGTAGTGACACAGTGGGGCTGCGCAAGAGACATAAGCGTAAGATCGTCAGCATAAAATAAATGGGATAGGGGAGGTGCAGTAGCGCAATTTTAATGGGTTTCCACAGACCAATATCTACATGATGAGAAATATAGTTTAAGAAAAGTTCCATGCAAAGGATAAAAATATAGGGAGACATGGGATCCCCCTGACGAATTCCTCTAGAGGGGCTGAAAAATTGAGTTTTGGAACCATTTACCAAAATAGAGATGGAGCTAGTCGTCATACAGCTCATAATAACTTGGGAAATTTTGGGAGGGAATTTAAAAAAATACAACATATACCGAATGAAGGACCACTCTAATTTGTCAAAGGCTTTTTCTAAATCAATCTTAAGGACAAAACTACCTTCAGAATTTTTTGAGTGTTTAAGGTGGTTAATAACTTCTTGAATTATAACAGCATTATCAGAAGGACGACGGCCTTTTAAGAAACTCCTTTGAAAGGGGCCAATTAATTTGTCTAAAAAAGGTTTGATGCGATTCGTAACAATCTTGGTAATAATTTTGTAAATAGTATTACACAGTCCGATTGGCCGAAAATTCTTTAAATGATTTGCATTAGGAATTTTTGGTATAAGACACAAATATGTGTTCAGCTTAACTTTTAATTTTTTTTAACAAAAAAACCAATTAAAAAAGAAAGAAAAACAACGAGAAGAAAAGGAAGAACGAGTCACGTGATTAGCACATGGTAAGCACCGTTCCGTTTATTCAAAAATTCCAATCAGATTCTTACCGAGACATCTTCTTTCAAGATTCCAAGTACGATGCCAATAAATAGTGCACATTACATATCAATAGAAATAAAGAATGAATATTTTCACCTCTGAAACTTCTCGATCTGCTTGAATGGTCAGATTACAATGTATCTACTCAACATTAATTTGCCTACTAATCTTGATGATTTCATCCCCTTTTTCTTCTTACCTGTTAAATTTCTGATTTTAGCGATAAAAATTATTCTTTCTATTTGTTTTCATCTTTTTTATGTGATGTTTTTGGATTTTTCTGAGTTTTTAATTTACAGATGCACATATACAAACACGTGTAGATCTGTATATATCTTCCATATGTTCGAGTTTTGATTCGATGCAAATAATATTTATTCGTGTATAACAATTCTTGTGGAAGCAGGCTCAAGTTGTTCCACAAGCATTCTATGGATGAGAAGGAGACATTGTGGGTGCAATGATTTATCACACCCGGAAGACTAGGAATTGAAAGATTTATGAGAACAGAAGTGTACATACCAATTTTGTTATAACACAAATACAGAGAGAAACTAAACTTATATTAGAAATGTTACAACCAGTGAACAGAGCTCATAAGATCCAATGCTTGATACATATACTTTAGTATTTAGTTTTGATTTCATAGCTGCAGTAGGCATACAAGATGTAACTAGTGGTGTATTTGTTTGTTTTGGGTTTCTGTGAGCTTAGAGGCAGCAACACCCTTTCTGGAAGGTGGTTGTTGTCCTAAGTACTCATTAGGTTGTAATTGCTTTTGGTTGGTATGGTAATATATTAATAGTTCATTAAAAAAAAAAACACAACAACAACAAGAAGAAGAAAAGGAAGAACGAGTCACGTGACTAGCACATGGAAAGCACCATTTCGTTTATTCAAATTCCAATCGTATTCTTACCGAGACAATCTTCTTTTAAGATTCCAAGTATGATGCCAATAATTGTGAACGTTACATGTCAATAGAAATAAAGAATTAATATTCTCCTCTGAAACTTCTTGATTTGTTTGAATGGTCTGATAACATGGTATCTACTTAACATTCCTTTGCATCCTAATCCTGAATATGTCATCCCCTTTTCCCTTCTTACCTGTTAAATTTCTCATTTTAGCGATAAAAGTTATTCTTTTTATTTTATTTTTTCATATATTTTTTTTGCGTGTGTGAATATTTTTGGGTTTATTTGAGTTCTTAATATCTTTGGCGTTACATTCTCCATTTTGATAAAATTATTTTTTTCACTTTCATGCTTTCTTGAATTTGCTAGTACTTTTTATGGGAACACTTTGTATGTGCAAATTGATGGCATTATTCTTGAAGATTTTGCATCAATCAGACATAGGCAAGTTTAATTAGAAGAAGCCACATTAATCGTGTGTTTAACAAGAATAATGTAAATTTATGTAAAGTATTTGATGGAACATAACTTCAATTAAGATATCTTGGCAAGCTCATTTATGTGTTCTGCTTAATATTTACTTCCTGCGTCCATATTTACTTGTCGATGTTAATAAAATGATAATTTTACCATATCACCTCTAATTATTACAAGTCGTCTAAATGTTGGTAAATCTTGTGCAATTACACTTGGTATATTGTTGTTATTAGTAAATGTTGGAAAATGAACTCGAAAATGCATTTAGTGTTTAATAATAAGGAACAAAATAGGTATAATATGGTAAACAAATTTTTAAACCAGACAAGCAAAAATCAATATCTATTTTTGATATAATGAACAAGTAAAAGTAGACGGAGAAAATAACTTTTCCCCCAAAAAGACCAACTTAAAAAAAAAAAAAAAAAACATGAAGAAAATGAAGAACACGTGATTAACATGTGGTAAACACCTTCCGCTTTTTCCCAAATTCTAATAAGATTCTTATGCATTAAAAAGAAAAAAAGAAAAATTCTTACAATCTTCCTTGAAGATTCTAAATATGTTTCAATAAATAGTGGAAGTTATATATCAACAAAATCAAAGAAAAACTTAGGGATCTGCTTGGATGGTCTGATCACATGGCGTCTACTCAACAAACAAGCATTCCTTTGCCTCCTTCTAATCTACAAATTACCGATTTTGTGATAAAAAACTCTTCTTTTTCTTTGTTTTTTCTCTCCTTCTAATCTACAAATTTCCGATTTTTGTGATAAAAGCTCTTCTTTTTCTTTGTTTTTTCATATATTTTGTTGTGAATTTTTGAGGGTTTCTTTGGGTTTTAGTATCTTGGGTGTTATCTTCTCCATTTTGATGAAATTAGATTTTCATTTTCATGTCTTCTTGGGGTTTCTAGTACTTGTTTTGGAGGCACCTTGTATGTGCAATTTTTCTGGCCATGGCATTAGTCTTATGGTTTTGCATCAATCAAACATGGGAAAGTCCAAATTTTCTATGTTTTTCTCATTTCTGACTTTCTGGTTTTTCCATTTACGACATGTTTTTGCCCTTTAGGTCCAATGGTACATTGTTTAACCATTGGACTTAGCATTTTTGATATCTTGGGTGTTACCTTCTCCATTTTGATGAAACTAGGTCTTAATTTTCACAAATTTTCATACTTTCTTGAGGCTTCTAGTACTCTTTTTGGGGACGTACTTGTATGGACAAATTTTCTGGTGGCAAGTTTAATTATAAGAAGCGCATAAATGTATGTTTAGTAAACACACTTCAAATATAGATAAAGTATTTGATGAAAAATAACTTCAATTAAGATGTCTCAGTGAAAAATTATTGGCAAGCCCATTTATGTGTTCAGCCTAACATTTAATTTTTTTAACAAAAATACCCACTAAAAAGGAAAGAAAAACAACAACAAGAAAAGAAAGAACGAGTCACGTGATTAGCGCATGGTAAGCACCGTTTCATTTATTCAAATTCCAATCAGATTCTTACCGAGACGTCTTCTTTCAAGATTCCAAGTACGATGCCAATAAATAGTGCACATTACATATCAATAGAAATAAAGAATGAATATTTTCCTTTGAAATTTCTCGATCTGCTTGAATGGTCCGATTACATGGTATCTACTCAGCATTACTTTTCCTAATAATCTTGATGATTTCATCCCTTCTTACCTTTTAAGTTTCTAATTTTAGCGATAAAAAATATTATTTCTATTTGTTTTCATCTTTTTTTTTATGTGATTTTTTTGGGATTTTTTTGAGTTTTTAATTTACAAGTGCACTTATACAAACACGTGTAAATCTGTATATATCTTCGATATGTTCGAGTTTTGATTCGATGCAAATAATATTTATCCGTGCATACCAATTCTTGTAGAAGCAGGCTCAAGTTGTTCCACAAGCATTATATGGATGAAAAGGAGACATTGGGGGTGCAATGATTTACTACACTTGGAAGGGTAGGAATTGGAAGATTTTCGAGAACAAAAGTGTACATACCAATTTTGTTATAGCACAGATACAGAGGGAAACTAAACTTAAATTAGAAATGTTACAAACAAAGGAAGAGAGCTCATAAGATCCAATATTTTATACATAGACTTAGTATTTAGTTTTAATTTCATAGTTGTTGTAGGCATACAAGATGTAGCTAGTGGTGTATTTGTTTGTTTTGGATTTCTGTGAGGCTTAGAGGCAGTAGCACCCTTCCTGGACGGTGGTTGTTGTCCTAAGTACTCATTAGGTTGTAAATGTTTTTGGTTGGTATGGTAATATATTCATAGTTTATTACAAACAAACAAAAATATGGAGAAAAGGAAGAACGAGTCACGTGATTAGCACATGGTAAGCACCATTCCGTTTATTCAAATTCCAATCAGATTCTTACCGAGACGATCTTCTTTTAAGATTTCAAATACGATGTCAATTATAAATAATAAACATTACATGTCAATAGAAATAAAGAATGAATATTTCCCTCTTAAACTTCTTGATATGTTTGAATGGTCCGATAACATGGTATCTACTCAGCATTCCTTTGCATCCTAATCCTGATTATCTCATCCCTTCTTACCTGTTATATTTCTGATTTTAGCGATAAAAATTATTCTTTCTATTTGTTTTCATCTTCTTCTTTTTTTATGTGTGTGAATTATTTTGGGTTTATTTGAGTTTTTAATATCTTTGGCGTTACATTCTCCATTTTGATAAAGTTATTTTTTCACTATCATGCTTTCTTGAATTTTCTAGTACTTTTTATGGGAACACTTTATATATGCAAATTGATGGCATTAGTCTTGAAGATTTTGCATCAATCAGACAGAAGCAAGTTTAATTAGAAGAAGCTACTTGCAAGTTTAATTAGAAGAAGCCACAATAATCGTGTGTTGAACAAGTATAATGTAAATTTAGGTAAAGTATTTGATGGAACATAACTTCAATTAAGATATCTTGGCTAGCCCATTTATGTGTTCTGCTTAATATTTACTTCTTGCGTCCATATTTACTTGTCGATGTTTGACTTTATTGACACCATTAAGAAAAAATAAATAAAATGTAGTTTCACCACATCACCCCTAATTATTACAAGTCGTCTAAATGTTGGTAAATTTTGTGCGATTACACTAGGGATATTGTTGTAATTATTGTAAACGTTGAAAAATGAATTGAAAATGAATTTAGTATTTAATAATAAGGAACAAAATAGGTATAATATGGTAAATAAATTTTTAATTTTTTAAACTAGACACGTTGTAACGATCCGTTTGGTCGTTATAGTGCTTCCGACCCATTTACCCTCGTTGATCCTTCCCCGAGCCCTATTAGTACGATTTTGATCCGCGGGGATGGGTGGCACGGTTCCTGAGGTAATCGGGCGAGTTTTATGATGACTTATGAGAAATAGAACCTTAAAGTGAAAGATGTTTGGCCGATAGTTGACTTTTGGGTAAACGGACCTTTTTTGGTATTCCGTCGATTCTGAGGGGTCCAAATGGTCAATTATGACTTTTTGGGATGTTCAGTTCGATTCCCAAGGCACTCGAGAGCATTTTGGGTTATTAGTTTGAGAGTTGGTCTTTGGCCATTGAGTGTTGACCAGGTGAAATAGACATTCGTTGGGAATTTCGAGACCACGAGTGAGTTCGTAGCACGTTTTTATCTATGGTTGCATGTCTGGTTTGTATCTGGAAGGCCTTGGGTGATTGTCGGGTTTTGGGAATGAGTTAGTGAAAAGCCAGGAATTTTTTGGTCTACCGTGTCCGCGTGCACGCACACATCGTGATGGCCGACCGGCCTCGGCGAGGCCTGGTCCGCTATGGCGAGTTGTGAGGAATCGTGTTGAGTCGCCATAGCAAACGGAGATCCGCTATAGCGAACTCACGGTAGCATGTGTTGGGAACGCGCACGGTTCGCGCGGACAGTGACGAGTGACCCGCAGAAACGTCGTGGACAGAGATTGCTATTTAATGGTAAGTTAAAACCCTTCATTTCCTATCCCTACATTTATTGTTCCTAAGTATCTTTGAGGCGATTTGAGGAGGTTTCAACAAGATTTCATTCATTTACCTTCCATAAGCATGAATCCGTGATAGAAAATCTATAGAACTTAAAAGGAAGATGGGGTTTGATGTTTACTTCATTATTTGAGTTGTAGTCTTTCAAAATGAGATTTGTTGATGGATTTGACTTATCTAAGCATAGAATATCATGAATTAGGAACCAATAGGCTTGAATCTTCCTTTATAGTTGAAGAATTATAAGATTGAAAGTTAGGGTTTATACCCAAATTGGGGGGTTTTGACTTGATGATGAAATTGACCTATTCTCTGGTTAATGTAGAAATTGGGGAGTAGAATTGAACTTCTAAAACGTTGAGTTACCTATTCCATCTTTGAAATACCCGTTTTATCCTTGTCGGCCCGTTTCCCCTCTTTTACTTAGTTGATTTTGATTTGAACGAATGTATAGCAATATGGGTATCGTAGTTTCTTGTTTCTATGTTAGAATTGTTTACATGGAGTACTTGAGGCTCCGAAAAGGCAAGGCAAAGGTTTGATTGTTCGGCTCCCGGCTCGAACTATGTAGGTTACGGCTTACGTTTTTGGTTAGACTCCAGTTAGCGAAGCATATGTAGAAGTTAGTTATTGATGAAGAAAGCATGTTAAGCTTTCGGGTATGGAGTTGGGATGAATATACGATTAGGTTGGTATGATTTCTGACTTATGTGGGCTTGTTGCCTTATTGTTGTGATTGGGCTTGTCGCCTTATTTGCTAGTTGAGACTTGCTTATGCTTTCATCTCTCTTTATTATGTCGCTTATCATCGGAAGGAGGAAGAATTATGAGATTACGCTTGAATTTGATTTGTGTTTATGATAAATCACGGATGAGATTCTTATTATGATTATAGTTGATTATGCTATCATGTATGTCATACATACTCATTTCCCCATGATACATTGATGTGAACTTTATAACTTGGTATTGATGATGATAAGTGAGGAAGTGGAACTTTAATTGGTAGTAAAAGATTGAATTGTGATAAGACACGAATGGGATCTTGATTATGATTTACTGTTGGTAATGATATTATGCAAGACTTGATATAACTTATGGTGTTTATGATCTCCATAGCATATTCATTGGCATTGATTTTATGTGATTCAGCATTCATGCATGCATACATTCATACATGATGGAAATGGTATGAAAATGATTTGATGAGAGAAGTGTGAAATCAGTTTGATAAATTTATGGGGTCGGGTTGCACGCCACAACAAATATTTATGGGATCAGGTTGCACGCCACAACGGTACATGGACGCCTTGGGTCCCCTGCGAGTCATGACTATCGAGATGTGGAGGTACTCCGTCCGTAGCATGTGTGTACGTGCATCGCACACTCATTCATATTACATGCATTCACATCTCTGATTCTGTTTGTTGTATTTGTTATATTGCATGGTGCGTTTTAGCCTTGATTCTTTGGTTGTTAAATTATTTGAGATGTTGCGTGCTTGTTAATCCCTTACCTAGACACTTGATGGATTCGAAGGCTAGAGGTTCCGCCTAGGCTATGACTATAGACTTCGAGATCTAGTGTGGTTCACATTATTGCAAAGACTTACGGGATGTGTTAGGACGCATTTGGGATCGCTTATCTGCTTATCTTTCGCTTTCTTTCTTTATATATGTTAGCTAATTGTGTCGACGATGCCTACCAAGACGTGTTGCTTTTTATCGATACTTCTTGCTACATCCTTTTCGGGGTGTAGAGTTGTTCCAGGTACTTGAGAGATTCAGTTAGCTTTCAAGGATCTCACGGAGTTCATCCAGACTTTTCTGTTAAATTCTCATTCTAAAAAGAAGTTGTATTCAGGTTGTGATTGTAATTTTTATTCAAGTTGTATACTTAGAAGCTCTTGTACTATTCAGATCAGATTCCTTGGGTAGTTTATGTATTTCCGCAATTATTACTTTATATGATATTTGAGACTTATTAACATTTATATTATTCTTCCGCATTGATAGATTATATGTTAGGTAAGGGAAGGGTTCGCCCACTTGGGGGGAATGTGTTGGGTGCCGGCTTGACCCTCGTTTTGGGTCGTGACACAAGCAAAAATAAATATCTATTTTTAATATAATGAAAAAGTAGAAGTAGACGGAGAAAAGAACTTTTCCCCCAAAAAAACCAACTAAAAGGAAAGGAAAAAAAAAACAAGAAGAAAATGAAGAACACGTGATTAGCACGTGGTAAACACCTTTCGCTTTCTCCCAAATTCTAATAAGATTCTTACGGATTATAAAGGAAAGAAGAAAAAGACGCAAATTCTTAAAATCTTCCTTCAAGATTCTAAATATGTTTCAATATAGTGGAAGTTACATATCAACAAAAACAAAGAATGAAAATTGCCCTCTGAAACTTGGGGATCTGCTTGGATGGTCCGATCACATGGCGTCTACTCAACAAACAAACATTCCTTTGCCTCCTGACCGTGGTAATCTCTCCAATTTTCCAATTTTGCCATCGAAACTCTTCCTTTTCTTTGTTTTTTCATCTTTTTTTGTTGTGAATATTGTTGGGTTTCTTTGAGTTTTTGTTATCTCGGGTGTTACCTTCTTCATTTTTATGACATTGGGTTTTAATTTTCATGATTTCTTGTGGTTTGTAGTACTTTCTTGTTTTGGGGGGCACCTTGTATGTTCAAATTAGTCTCGTTTGTGAGTTTCTAGTTGTTTGCATTTTTGAGGAAAGTAACTTTTTTCTCCAAAAAGGCCCACTAAAAAAGAAAGAAGAAAATGAAGAACACGTGATTAGCACGTGGTAAGAAAATGAAGAACATGTGATTAGCACGTGGTAAGCACATTCTGTTTTTTCAAATTCTAATCAGATTCTTACAGATTAAAAAAAAACAGATTCTTATTGAGACAAACTTCATTCAAGATTCTATGTACCGGTTCAATAAATAGCGAAAGTGACATATGAAGAGAAACAAAGAATGAAAAATATTTCCCTCTGAAACTTGGGGATCTGCTTGAATGGTCCAGCTTCTTCTTCTTCTTCTTTTGTTTTCGCCCTTTTTCTGTTGTGGATTTTCCTGGGTTTATTTGGGTTTGATATCTCAGGTGTTAACTTCTCCATTTTGAGAAATTAGATTTTAATTTTCATGCTTCCTTAGGGTCTAGTACTTTTTTGGGGGCTTCTTGTATGGACAATTTTTTTGTGGCAAGTTTAATTAGAAGAAGCCACATAAATGTATGTTTAATAAACACACTTTAACTATAGATAAAGTATTTGATGAAAAATAACTTCAATTCAGATGTCTAAGTGAAAATTATTGGCAAGCCCCATTTATGTGTTATGCCTAACATTTAACCTTTTTCACAAAAAGACCCACTAAAAAAGAAAGAAAAACAAGAAGAAGAAAAGGACGAACGAGTCACGTGAGCAGCACATTGGTAAGCACCGTTCTTTTTATTCAACTTTTAATTAGATTCTTACTGAGACAATCTTCTTTCAAGATTCCATGTACAATACAAATAAATAGTGAACATTACATATCAATAGAAGTAAAGAATGAATATTTTCCTCTGAGACTTCTTGATCTGCTTGAATGCTCCGATAACATGGTATCTACTCAACATTCCTTTGCCTCCTAATCCTGATAATTTTATCGCATTCTCCCTTCTTATCATTTAAATTTATGATTTTAGCGATAAGAATTATTCTTTCTATTTGTTTTCATCTTCTTTTTTTTTTTGTGAGAATATTTTTGGGATTATTTGAGGTATTGATATCTTAGGCATTACATTCTCCATTTTGATGAAATTATATTTTAATTTTTATGCTTTCTTAGATTTTCTAGTACTTTTTGTGAGAACAGTTTATATGTGCAAATTTTCTAGTGACATTAGTCTTGAAGGTTTTGCATCAATCAGACATAAACAAGTTTAATAAGAAGAAGTCACATTAATCGTATGTTTAAGAAGCACAATTTAAATATAAATAAACTATTTAATAAAAAATAACTTCAATTAAAATATTTAATATAATGAACAAGTAAAAGTGAATCGTCAAACTGTGCAAGCTTAACCTTTTTTTTTTTTTTAAAAAAAACAACTAAACTGAAGAAAAAAAATAAAGAAGAAAATGAAAAGAGATTCACGTGACTAGCACATGATTAGAAGCATCCCTTTTTCCAAATTCCAACCAGATTCTTAGGGGGGACAATCTTTCTTTTCAAGATTCTTAAAAGCATACAGTTTCAATAAATAGTGAAGGCGTTACATAATATATGTCAAGAAAACCAAACAAAGAATGAAAAATATTTGTCTGTGAAAACTTGGGGATCTTGCTTGGATGGTCGGATCAAATGGCGTCTACTCAACAAACAAGCATTCCTTTGCCTCCTGACCCTGGTATTCCCCATTAAAACTCCTTCTTTTTCTTTGTTTTCATCCTTTTCTTTTCTGGCTTTCTTTGGGTTTTTGATATCTTGGGTGTTGATGGAATTGGGTTTTTATTTTCATGCTTTCTTGGGGTTTCTAGTACTAGTTTTGGGGTGTGTAAATTTTCTGGTGGCACTAATCTTGAAGGTTTTGCATCAATCAGATATGGGCAAGTCCAAATTTTCTATGTTTTACGTCCTGTTATAGCCCTATAGGTCCATTAGTACATTGATTAATCATTGGACTTTCTATTTTTATGTGTTCTTGTTTGTTATCTTGGATGTTACATTCTCCATTTTGATGAAATTCGGTTTTTAATTTTCGTGCTTTCTTCGGGTTACTAGTACTTTTTTTGTATGTGCAATTTTTCTGGTGGCATTACTCTTGAATATTGCTTGTCCAAATTTGCATGCTGAGCCATGAATATTTGCATGTTGGTTCATAACTAACTATGGCATGTTGTATTTGACCTAAAAGTTTTTGTCATAAGGAAAAGAAATAATAAAGAAGGATGTAAATGAAAACAGCCTCTCTACCTCTTAGGTAGGGGTAAGGTCTGCGTACATCCTACCCTCCCCAGGCCCCACTTTGTGGATTACACTGAGTATGTTGTTGTTGTTGTAAATGAAGACTGAAAGTTCTTTGATGTTGGTCTTCACAGGGGACAAAATCCAAGGGGAAGACGAGGCACATTTTTCTTCAGTTCCAATCCATGTTGTTACTAATCCATCTGAACTACCTGTTGAATTCTTGGAGCCTTCTCCTGAGACGCAACTGGTTATTGGTTTTGATTGTGAGGGTGTTGATCTTTGTCGCCATGGGACTCTCTGTATTATGCAGGTAAATCCACAATCTGAATGTATATCGTGTCATTCTGCCTTAAAATTTCAAATTATTTAAGTTGAAGTATGGTGTTACATGGCCTGCAATAATGAAATATTTTGAGGTTAGTGAATAGTGGTCCATACAGCTCTAGATTAATGAAAATGTTAATCCAATTTGATGGTCATGCTTTTCATGGACGCCCGTAAGCCTTTGAAGTTATGAGCTTGTAATGTAGAGTTTTCAGACTTGATGTGTTTTGCTCAAAAGTTTCAGTTTACTTAACGTGGTAATCCTGGTTTGGGAGGGATGATTAGGGGACTTTTCTTTTGGTGAAGTATCTTTTAATGCTCTATTTTTGCAGCTTGATGAACTAGGGCATAATTAAGATGGTTCTCCCGGAAAATATTTACTTTTCTACCATATCCACATCATGTGCTCCCTAGATCATCAGGTTTAAGACTAAAAGCTACACCTGCTTGCCTTTTTACGAGGTATATGTTTTTGAATTGTTGAAGTGTGTGACTATCTCATGTAAAAATTTAAGGAGAGCACACCTTTATTTACTTAATTATGTCTTCAGCCAAACCTTCTCATGTGCGGGCATGATTCTTTTTTATGGTGAGTGGCGGTCAGACTCGAACCTAAGATCTTCGTCGCCTCTAATACCATGTTAAAGTATGTGACCATCTAATTTAAAAGCTTAAATTGTTAGAGAGAGTACAATTTATTTACTTAATTATGTCTTTGACATTTATATTCTCCAAATGTATCTTTTTCTGCTGACCATCCGCAGTAGCCTTAGATGTCCCAATTGACTAGTGGAGTATTTGAAATGCTGAAAACTGGCATGTGGCATCAGAGAACCTCATACATTCTCTAAGATGTCATGATACACACGGGCAACGTAATTAAGGTTTTCACTGTTAGTAGCATATGAAAGTCTGTTTTGGCTGTTTGCATCTGTGATCTTCTCTGTGTTTGGGAGAATTTATGTTTGATCGAGGAGGAAGACAACAGGTGATTTGGAAGAGAAGTATGAGAATAGACATCTTCAACATGTTCAACATTGAGATATCATAGCTAGTTCCGTTGGATCTTCTTCCTTTCTTTTGTCACTCATTTTACCAGCAATGAATGAAGATCCAATGGTAGACTGAAGAGTAAGCAGTTGAAAAATGTGACGGAAGAGAGATCATGGAGGAAATTTTTAGGCAAGGAAGGAGAGAGGGATATAACTATTTTTAGACAACAATCCTCAGCTTTGACAAATAGGGTGATCTGGAGAGTGTTGGTGGGGTTAGAGAAGCCTTATAAAGTGTATTTGATATGATAAAGCTTTTATCGTAGCTATTTTTAGGCTTTACCTTTTTTTTTATTTAAGGAAGAGAATTTCACTAAAAGGCATCAAGAAGATGCAGTGAGTACAAAAGAGTGCGATAATAGCTCCAATACCGAAAATCTAAGCTACGATCAGGGAGCTAACAAAATCCAGAAAGTAGTCAGCACTAGATAGTTCCAACTAAATAAGTTCATTAAACAACTACCTTTAAGGAAAATGTTGGAGTTGATCAGCCATAAAAACACTTTCGGTTTCTTTCTTTACAAATGCACCTAAAACTAACTGCTGGTATCATCAGAAATTCCAGTTTCTTTTTCTTTTCTAGAAAATCTTGCTACATCGAAAATTATGACAAAAAGTAGGTTTGAGGAAATTTTTAGTGAATGAAGGAAAGAGGAATATGGATATTTTGAAAAGTCAATCCTCAACTTACATGAGTGTGATGGACTGTGAAGTGCTAGGGTTAGAATACCTACATGCCTTAAAAAGTGTAAGTTGATGCTATTAAGAATATATACAGCCAGTTTTGCAATGATCTGACTTTCTTTTTAGGCTTTCTTAGTTTAAAATTTGAAAAAATCTCGCGATGTGGTGGCAGCATGTATTTCTTTTTAAAAAAGAATGATTTGATCATATCCCTTTCTGCTCTTATTCCTTGTTTCCTTTTTCTCTTGCTGCTTTTGTAGTCCCTGCATTCCCAATGTTTTTTATGTTTTTATATAAGTTCCAACTGTTCCAGAATCCAAATGCAGCTAACTTCTGCTACTTTTTGGTTTGTTTCAATTGATTTGACCCCTCTTTAACTGTCTTCAAGATTTCAAAATAAATTTATGGTAATACCACTATTTATTGGTTGATAGGCAATACTGTCTATTTTCTAAAATTCATGTGATGTGATATCTTCTCAACATAGTACCCAACTTCCATACGAAGTCAAAGCTATTGACACACATACCTCAAACTAACTACAACATGGTAATATAAAAAAACTCTTTCTAAATCTTCATATTAGTCAAATTGGGTCGTCTAGATTGGGGTAAGAGTGTATTTTGGGAGTTATCAAAAGTAATTTTAAATGTGCCTTGTGCTAAATTTAATCCTTGTGCTTGTATCCTTGCCTTCAAAACATTGATTCTCAAATAGTTGGCCTCCGAATCGTAATATTCAGTTTCTTCTTTATTGTCTGGTGAATTGAAGGCTTCACCATCCATAAAGAGCTTCTAAGGCTGTGGCATATTCAGATTTGCCATTAAATTTGTCTGCTTGTTTCAGATCAAAACAAAAAAGTGATATTTGCAGCCTAACCTAGTATTCATAATGCTTCCAGTTGATAAACTTTTGTTTGTACAGCTCGCCTTTCCTGATGCAATATATTTGGTTGACGCTATTCAAGGTGGAGAGACTGTTATCCAAGCCTGTAAGCCTGCACTTGAGTCTAATTACATCACAAAAGTTATTCATGATTGCAAACGAGATAGTGAGGTCTCTTATTGATTTCTTCTCTTTTTAAATTCTTTGTATTATGAAGCTTTGTTGCATGTTTAATTTACTTCTTCATTCTTCTTTCAGGCATTGTATTTTCAGTTCGGCATAAAGTTGCACAATGTTGTGGATACACAGGCAAGAATTCTCACTTGAAGTTGTCTCAGTATACTTAATTTGCACATGCCTTTAGTTTAAGATGTGTTATGATAATAGTTGAAATTTATGAAGCTGGAGCAGTTTGTTAAAAGAAAGTCATGTTAAAACTAGAGTCGATACAGCTATTAGTAGTATATGTTATAAACAATAGATTAATAGCTAAGATGTCTGTAGATAGACATGTTTATTGAAAGACAAACTCGAGTTAATAATAGTATTGGTCGTTTGAATAGTTTGAATTTCGTACATAGACAAGTTTGTTGCTCCGGGGAGTGGTTAAGCAATTTTGAGCGGACGATCAAAGAGTAGGTCACATGATTTGTGAAGGAGGAATTATTGAATGTTGTGTTTGCTGCTACAGTTTAGCTAGAATAATTAGTTGTTTAGTTTTAGACTCCGTCTACTACTTTTTTCAAATTTAAACTTATCTTAGAGACATTTCAGTTTGACTATTTATTCTGCAGATTTTCAGCAGGTTTTTATGTTTTCAAGTGGCTATTTAAAATGCTATGGTTAATTAAAAATTTAGGAGAAAATTGTAATCATATTTTCAACCTCCTTGTCGCTCCATCTTTTAAAGAACCCAACAGTGATATCAGAGCCTCAGTTTCTATTATAGGATCTGTGAGTTCACTCAAAAAGAACCATTTGAAACTATTTTTTAACCATATTTTTCAACATGGCAAGCAACAGTCTCTCCTCAAATGGCCCACAAGCCTTCATCGGTGAAAACTATCAAATTTGATCTGTGAAATGAAGTCTTGTTTTGAAGCCTATGATCTATAGGAAGTTGTGATGGAAGATAGACCCTTAATTCCACCACCCCCCCTGCAATTTCTCGATAATCAAGCACAAACAAAAAACACAAATTAAGGAGGAACAATGTTTTAGATTGAAGCAATTAAAGCAAAGGAGTTTTAAATATTGCATTAGCTGTTATAGTTTTGCTACAATAACTAGTTGTTTATTTTATGACGGATTTACTACTTTGTTAAACTTTAAATTTTTTTTAGATATTTTTGGTTGTTGAGATATTTTAGTTTGAATATTTATTCTCAGATTTGCTACAGGCTTTCTGCTTATAAGTGACTGTTTTAAAGCCCTATGGTTAATAAATTTTTATTCCCTCCGATTCACTTTGTGTTTTAGTTTGACTAGACGCGGAGTCTAACTGTCTAAGAAAGCAATGGAGACTTTTGAATTTTGTGGTCTTAAACTAAAGATGTGTATAATGTACCAAAATGCCCTTTGAATCTTATGGTCTTAAATATGGCATGCGGGATTGTTGAAATTAAAGAGTTACTAAATATAGAAAGTGACATTGTTCTGGAAAATACTAAAAAGGAAAGTTAGACACATAAATTGAGACAAAAGGATTAAGACAGAATTTGAATCATATTTTCAACCTACCTCCTTGCTGCTCCATTTTTTTTTTACGAAACCCAACATACCAGGCCGCTTTATGGGGGGGCCTTTTTAATTTTCGTTACTGCCTTACTGCCAAGTATTGGTGAAGGGTAAAAGTAGTACTCTTGGATTTTCAGTCCATTCAATTACATTTGGTTTGTACCGATTCACCACATGGGTCCTTCCTTTAGTTTTCTTTACTCGACCTTCTGACTGTCAATGATCATTCTTTAGATTCTTCACGGTAGTTTCTTCTTCCCAACTGGTTGGTGATGAAGTTAACAATTGTGATTACATGTTATGGATTGAATAGACTGATTCGAAAACATATTAGAGATTAAGTGAGTCACATCCTTCATCGTTTGTTCTCTATCTTTCTGTTTTTATTTCCCAGAATATGTTCCTTTGCATGTCCGATTGTCTGTTCTTTCTATAAATTTGACATTGATTATGTTAGCTGATTATAGCTAGGGTTTATTTACCTTGAAGTGATAAATGGAGAGTAGTATGGTTGTGACCAGTTTGATACCCTTGGATAATTAATGTTTATACTCTCTCCTAAAGCAGATTGCATATTCTTTGATCAATGAACAAGAAGGACAAGCACGGGTCCCAGATGACTACATATCATTTGTTGGTCTACTTGCTGACCCACGTTATTGTGGTATTGATCTTTCTTCTGTTTTATATCTTTTACTTGCTTACGTGTGCCTTGAACTTTCACAACCTTGTTCTGTTGATCCTGCTAGATAGATATGAGCTTGAAAGCAAGGATGAATGAAGCCTAACATCTAGTGGAAACTATCATGTATATGAATGCATTTTTCTATAAAATTAGATAACAAGTTACAAGGGAGAAATAATAACCTCATTAAGATCTGAAATTATCACAATTACCATGCTGGCTTCTAAACCTAATGAGTTCTATCAACTTGAGTACAGCTTGTACTCAAGTTGTTTGGCATCCCTTAACACTATGCCGGTGTGGCTTTATTGCTTATGAACTTTTTCGTTCAATGTTTTTTGGACTCTTTCATTTCATATTTTTACAGTTTTGAATCTTTCACTTTCTCTGCCCTTCGTTCAAATTGCTGTCACCTACGAGCCTGAAGATCTTGATATTTTGGCCCTGATCTCTAGCATTTCAGATCTTTTAAGTTGGTGTTTTCTAAGGATTCGAGTAATGGGTTGGTCTGCAGGGGTGATGAGTATTCTATGTTCTTTTGGCTTGGTGGGGGCCTGATGGAAGGCATAACGAGTAATAAATCTATAATAAAAAGAATTTTAGTAATCTGATAGTTTTCTTAGTTGTAGATTATCTGGAATAGATTTGGTGGACTAAGGGATTTGCGTATAACACAGTTCGGCAAACTACCTCTAATCATTTTGGCACTGTCATAATACATTTTTTATCTAAATTCTAATTTATTTGCGGATAGTAAGCTGCAGTTTTACTCTTAACAGGAGAGGCAGTCATTTCTTTGTATCTTATGGTTGAAATGTAATTCCTCATCTTGATTGATCAAAAGTGTATTTGCTACTGATCAAAATATGACCGAAGTGTCTCAAATAACTGCCAGGATTTGATTTATTATTAGCAACTTTCTTAGAAAAGCATAGATGAGTTAATCTAAAGTTCAAAAGCCTTGTTAAAGAATATTAGAGCAAGAGTTATCTTGGCCCTTGCGACAGCTATATAAATGCTCTTTATGTTTTACTTTCTATCTGGGAGTTGCTGGAATACTCTTAGGGGTAGTTTGATTGGTGGGCTAAGGGATTATAATCCCAGGATAAACGGTGGGATATTCTGTCCCATGTTTGGTACAATTTTTTATTCTGGGACTAGCAATGCCAGGATTGTTTATACTACATTTGTGGTATACTTTTATACCACACTTTATGTGGAATAATGATCACCAGGATTACTACTCCTGGGATAAAGTAGTGACACTGTTACTCGGACTCTTCAAAAATGTCGACGGGTGCGTGTGGAATCCTTCAAAAGTAGTGTATTTTTGGAGGATCCGACACGGGTGCGGCAGCAATTTTTTTTTTTTTTTTGAGAAACTGGTACTGTTGTATTCCTCAGCATTAAGGGTATGCTGGCAACCTCCAAAAAACGGACAGTAAAGAAAAAGATTTTAAAGATAAAGATAAACTTACAGTGCTCCTAGTAAATCTACAAGGTCATCTACATTCTCTATACATTGTTCTTTACACCAAAAATAGAAAGATACAATACTATTCTCCTTCACTTTCTGAATAGAATTTGATGTATCTTCAAAACATCTCCCATTTCTTTCTTTCCATACTGTCCACCAAATGCATGCGGGGATTACCCTCCACCATTTTTTCTGGCTCTTGCTTCCCCCTCTTCTGATCCAACAGGTCAATAAATCAGCAGTATGTTCAGGCATTGTCCATTTGACTTCTGCGAGACTTAAGAACATTGACCATAATTGTGCTGTAAATCTACAATGAAGAAAGAGATGGCTATTTGTTTCTCGTCTGCATACATAGAAAACATCTGGGCACAACAGTTCGGCCTTTTCTCTGAAGCACCTCTTGAGTTAGGCATGCCCTTCTTACAACCAACCAAGTGAAGCATCTCACCTTTGTAGGTGCTATACTTTCCCAAACATTCTTCCATAAACCTGGTCTCCCTTCACTAGCAACCGTGTTTCTTTTCCTGTACAACCTCTTAACATAAAAGGCTCCATCAGAGTTGTGTCTCCATCTAATAGCATCAGGTATATTGGTTGTACCAGTGAACAAACCAATATCCTTCAAAAGTTCTGCCACTCTTTCCACCTCCCAGTCATTCAGATGTCTCCTGAAAAGCAGGTTCCGACCTTGAAGTGTCCAGCAATCACCAATTGTAGCATTCGGATTTGAACAAATGGAGAACAGATCAGGGAAAGCATTCTTAAGTGAAGTTCCATTTATCCAAACATCATTCCAGAACAGTATATTAGAGCCATTGCCCACTCTAAGACATGTATCTTCTTTCAGCATGTTCCACAAAGCTCTGATAGTTTTCCAAACTCCCACACCATAAGTGTTGTTGACTTCATCTGTACACCAATGATTGTGTTGTTCATATTTACTTTGAACAACCTCTCTCTATAGTGAATGTTCTTCCTCATTAAACCTCCATAACCACTTCATCATAAGACAATTGTTGTGTAGCCTTAAGTTCCTAATGACCATCCCCCCCTGTTTCTTGCTTTTTTCGACTACCTTCCATTTAACCAGATTATAGCCTTTTCCTTTTTTGTTACCGTGCCACAAGAACTCTCTTCTCAGTTTGTTTAGCCTCTTGATCACCTTGGTAGGGATAGGAAACAAAGACATCACATAAGTGGGCAAAGAATCTAGGACTGAATTTATTAGAGTGAGCCTGCCCCCTAAAGAAAGATACTGAGCTTTCCATTTTGCTAATTTCTTCTCTGTCTTCTCTATGATGCCATCCCATATCCCCATTGCTTTAGGCATCCCATATCCCCATTGCTTTATGCTTGTAGCCCAAAGGCATTCCAAGATACACAGTTGGAAGGGTCTCCACCTTACACCCCAGAATGTCCGCCAAAGTTTGTATACGAGGGACTTCATTTATAGAGAATAAACTGCTCTTTCTCCAGTTAACACTTAAACCAGAGGAAGCTTCAAAGACTATTAGCATCAATCTGATATACTTGATCTGGTCAACCTCAGGCTCACAAAAGATGATTGTGTCATCAGCATAGAGTAAGTGACAAATTTTTAGATTCTCCTCCTCCCTGTTCCTCAATTTGAAACCTGTCACCCATCTGTTCTCAAGTGCAACTCTCATCATACTGTTGAATCCCTCCATGACTAGAATGAACAGGAATGGGGATAACGGGTCCCCCTGTCTAAGCCCCCTTTCAGAATGGAAAAACCCCACAGGTTCTCCATTTACAAGAACTGAAAATCTAACAGTCTTGATACAAAAGCTGATCCATTTCACCCACTTTTCCCCAAAACCCATCTGTCTGAGTATGTTCAGTAGAAAATTCCAGTTCACATGATCATATGCCTTTTCCACATCCAGTTTACACATGATGCCAGGTGCTTCTCCCCTCAATCTAGAATCCACACATTCACTAGCAATAAGGGCAGCATCCATAATCTGTCTTCCTTTGATGAAAGCCATTTGATGCTTATTGACCAAGCTGCTCACCACTCTTTTCAATCTTTCTGCCAAAATCTTTGCTATGATCTTGTACACTCCTGTTATCAAGCTTATAGGCCTCGGAGAGTCCGAGCAACTTAAATCAACAAAGTGACACTTGTCCTTCTCCAAAGCTTTTCTCCCAAAGTATTTTTAGAAAGAGATAAAATTTAAAATAAAAGTTTATCCAATTTATCCAGTTTTAAACAATACACTAGTTTTATATTATACCTCGTATATCGTATTTTTAGTCCAATGAACCAAATACCTACCAATAAAAGTATATCCACTAAATAATCCCGACATTATTTAATCTCTGTATTATAATCCCCTCAAAATAATTATTCCCATACTGGTTGTTCCTGGTTGTTCACTGTTCAAGAATTCTTGTTTAGACAATTCAGACCATCCATACATAGTCTTTTAATCTAAGATTGAAATTCTTCCATATTTTATTGCTAAAATAACTTGTTTACAGACCAAACAAACCTTTACTCTTCGTGTTCTTTACTTCTTTATACCCACCCTAAAGGAACTGCAAGGGTTGGAACAGTTTGAGTTTGGTGCAGTATTTAGTGTTCTCTTGTGTTTGTGTGTTGAACTTAGTGCTTCTCTACTCCGGTTTAAGTTTTGAGCCGATGCAGATTTGGAATTTGTGGGAACTAAACATCTTCTTGCTTGTTGGACAGGAATATCTTATGATGAGAAAGAAGAAGTTAGAGTTCTTCTAAGACAGGTGAATTAAAATTTTGCTTGCACTTCAGCAAAGAAAAGCTGTTTTCTTGGATTAAATCATGTCCATATGTAGCTATATGTACATTGATTTGTTTACGGATATGTATACGTGACCGGTACGGGTACATGCAGTTCTTTTGCTAATTTTTAGTGTATTTTGAAGAATTTGCATGAAGTATTATCCATAACCAAATCACACCCCTTCAACACGGGTATGTCAAAGGAAAAAGATGGACCCATTTCTCGTAGTTAGAGACCTTAATATGTGTACTTCAGCCTCTAAAGGAAAGATGGGGGGCTTTTTCAACATTTTGCTCCTCAATTGGAGAGCCAACTACTAAACTGAAAGGAAAGGAAATAAACACCCCAAGTTTGTCTCCTTTTATCCTAAGCAAATAATGGGAGATGTGTCCTTTCACATGTTGAGTAGTAAGATTTTGCTACTATAGGTCCTAGCCAGGAGAGAAGGTTCCATGTTTTCCTCTGATCTGTGATCTCTCTTTCCTGGTCAAAGTTTTTATGGCTAAAAGATGGAAGAATCTTTCTCATGTTGTCTGAATTCCCTTTTCTTATTCTAGGAAAGCCATCATTTGTCTCAGCTATGTTTTTCTCGTTTCATCCAGTAGCATTATGTAAGTGTTAAATAGGAGCACATACAAGAAATTCTGATGAGAGAGATAAATAGTAGAAGGTCAACTGCGAGATGATGAATTATTTGTCAAAGCCTGTTTCCCTTCCCCCCCCCCCCTGCGAATATAGATGTTTTTGTAGTTTTCAGTCACTAAATCTACTTAAAGTTTCTATGGTTAATTATGTCTTTCACATCTGCAGGACCCAAAGTATTGGACATATAGACCATTGTCTGAACAGATGATCCGTGCTGCTGCAGATGATGTCCGATTTCTTCTTTATATATACCATAAGATGGTGCAAAAGTTGTGTGAAAAGTCCTTATGGCGCCTAGCTGTCCGTGGTGCCCTCTATTGTCGCTGTTTCTGCATCAATGACAATCATTTTGCAGACTGGCCGCCTCTACCTCCAATTCCAGGTTTATTTCTACCCCGTCTCTCTCAGTATTAACTGGTGTTGTTTGATTCTTACATGTAAATTCGGGCATATGTAGATTTGAATGGCTTTTTATATTCGGCAATACAATATTTTTCTTTGGCTATGAGATGTAAGTTCAAATAAGGAATGGATGGAAAGAATATCTGTTAGCTTTACATGGTTCAACCCTAAGCTTGCCGTAAATGTATAAAGCATTTATGGTTTATCTCATGGAAATGATTTCATCTTTTAAGCAGTGTTATCAAAAGCGAAAAGCGCGAAAAAATCTCTAAGGTCAGCTGGGGCTTTAAGCGCGAAGCGCATATAAAGCGTGGGCTTTAATGAAAAAAAGCGCAATGGTGCAAAAATACAAATATATATATATATATATATATATACATATATATATATATATATGTATATATATATATATATAGTCCAAGATTAATAATAATAAGCATGAATAACAAATATATGGACAAAGAAATTGTAAAAATATTAAGATAAAGTGAAATATCAATCATCTAGTGTCACCTCCTCAAGAGAGGCTCATTGGCAAGGAAAAGTATGTCTTAGAGCCTTGATGACGACACTGAAGCGCACATAAAGCGAGGCGAAGCGCTCAAAATGTTTTGAGCCTCGCTTCAGGGCTTAAGCGCGCCTTTGATAACACTGCTTTTAAGCATATAGGTATATAGGAGTAAATGTATTTTGAACCGCTAGTCTAGAGAAGCCCCAGTTTGCACTTTTTTTTTTTTTTTTTTTTTTTTTTTTTGATAAGGTAAAATTTGAAGCCCCAGTTTGTCTTAAGAAGATGATTTATTCCGTATTGGAATGAAGTGGGCCTGAATAGAGTGGAATGGATATGAAGGATTTATATGGACGACTTCAACTAATTTGGAACTGAGGCCTATTTGATTGATCGAAGCATATAGGCAGCTATAGCAAGCATGCTGGTAAAAGTTTGATTGGTTCCACTGAGCCATAAATTTAGTAAGTAGTACCTTTTCAAGAAGCACACTTCTAAAATTGTCTAGTCCTGAGATAAGGAGGTTAAAGTTGTGATTTCAGATATCGATAAGAAAATTTGACTTGATAAAGCAATGAATTATGTCTCACAGGTTTTGTTCAGTTCTAAAACCATGCAGATGTTTGTTTTATATGACCAACGCAGACATACATCCAAATATGCTGCTCTGGCGTGTAGAACTCAGACTTAGAGATCATGTCCCAGATGAAAGTCCTAAGCTTGTACATTTAGGCATGGTACTAATATTAGGTGGGTTGTGATTGCAGAAAATATTGCTTCTGCTGATGAAAGTATCCATGAGGAAGAAATCTTGTCTGTTCTTGATGTACCCCCTGGGAAAATGGGACGTGTTATTGGCAGAAAGGGAGCTTCTATATTGTCGATAAAGGAGTCATGCGAGTATGTTTCTTTACTTCAGCTTTTAATGTGTGCCTTATTGTCCGTTGGATGGTAAAAACTCTCCTTTTTTCCAAACATTATTTAAATGTTCAGCTTCTGGGCTTAAACAGCAAAGATAACATGATCCCGTTTGCTCCAATGTACAATTTCCTCTTTTATTCTAGATCCCATGAAGTATAGAACAAATGCATCTTGATTCTTGTGTAAAGAGAATGGGAAAGAGAGGGTAAGAGTGCAAAACAATTAAAATGAGCATTTCAAACGTGTTGCCCGACTTTTTCTCAAGGTCTAAAAATAAACCTGAGATTAGTTTCATTAAAATGATGACAGGCTGTTTATCTACTGATTTTATCTAGTAGCTTATCACCCGACGTTAGCTCCTTTAACCTAGTGTTTTGTCTTTGCTTGTATTTGTGTATAGGTTTATTAGTAATGAAGTATTGATGTTTGGTACTTTGATAATCTTTTCATTTGCAGTGCTGAAATATTCATAGGAGGTGCTAAAGGTCCTCCTGATAAGGTTAGTGCTATATTGTGAAAGATTGAATGCTATTGTACCTCTTGAAATTGTCCTTGCACCAATAATGTTTACATGGTACGCATGTTATTTTTCCTTTTGATAACTAACATAAACAAGACATGCAACCAAGTTTTACTTTGTACCTTTTGAGATCCTCAGGTGGTTGGTTGCGTGTATCCTTTCTTTTTTTGTGTGTCCTTCGTCGTATTTTCATGATTTAAACATCTTAGATGCAAAATTGCAAATAGTTGAGTTTCCCACCTTAACTACTGTTTCTGCAATGTTGTTGACTAAATTTAATTGCTTTGAGTTGTTCATTTATATGGTATTGAACGGTTACTTTTGGCCTAAGGGAAGGTCTTTTAAGTACCAATACCAAGAAAATAAACAGGTCAAGTTTTCTTCTTCTCAAAAGCAGTTCCAACTGCAGTCCCAGTGTACTCGTGTACTTGGTCTCACCTAGGATTGCTTTGTTGCAGGTTTTCATCATTGGACCAGTGAAGCAAGCAAGAAAAGCCGAAGCCATTCTAAGGGGAAAACTGCTAGATTTCTGATCAGGAGTTCATGCAGGACTTATATTGTATCTTTAGACTAAGAAAAAGAAAAGGCAAAACACATACCGGCTCTCGTACTTTGTATCATAAATAAGAAGTTTGTGTGGCTACAATGTAAGATTTGATTTGCTCACCAGTGACAGTTTTTCAGCTACTAGATTGCGAATATTGAGGAAATGGAAAGGATGAAATAAGAAATTTTAGTGATGCTCTTAATCTTGAAGTTCATTTAAATTACTAAAGCATTGGAAATTGTTCCAAATTCACTTCGATGACGAAAACAATTCTTGGATATTTCATCTACAGCTATTAATCACAGCTTTCGCAAAACTTTCAATCCAACACTGAAAGGTTATAATGAAAGCAGTCAAACAAAGATTGGCGCTCATTAATATAGGAGCAATCAGTATCAATAAATTGACATGACTATCACACTCTCACAGGTTCAACAAGTGTGCGCAACCACATACCCTAATGGCAACAAGCTGCCCTAGAGTTTGCTGTTTATTGATGTATATATGACAAAAGCTTCAAGATATGATTTGAAAATTGGATACAAGAAAGCTCCTCATAGTAGGAAAATAGAAGAAGCTGCATGGTACTTCAAATAGTGACTGGTTACCCAATATTTGGTCACTTCCCTAATTTACACAATCACACTGTTGCTCTCCAATCGTCAAAGCTCACAATTGAATATCTTGAGTGAAACTGAGCGACCTAATATGTGTTGCAAGGGCAATTAAAGCAATTATTCACTTCTGAAAGCTGCCAAACTGATAGTTTTGTGTGTTGAGACTTGAAAATATGTCATCTCCAGCTGTTGCTGCTGATGGAAAACCGGATTTGCCATGCCCGATTCCTTGACCCATTGCTCTGCTAGTGTAAAAAGAAGTTGGCCCTTTTTCTCTCTCATCTGATCCATCAGTCAATCCTCCCACGATGCCAACATCTGCAAGGTTGACCTTTTTGGCTGCAAGTTAGGGGAAAAAAGTTAAAGTTCAATTTTCCGTAATACCACTCATGGGTAGTTTTTGTCATTCAAATTGTTAAATCTTTCCAACATGTGCACATGTATGGTCAAACCATCAAATATTAGGCACAATCGGCTAAAATTCACGTAGTTGATAAGGATCTGCGCTCAGCATGGACGCCTGAACCATCTTTTTGAGCAAAAGTGAGTTGGGAAACAAGACAAAAAGAACAGTTCTGCATTGCTAAAATTTGCAATTAGGCTGGCCTCGTAATCGACATTGTTAAGTATCCAATCAATGACTCAAAATATTGCTAATCTGACTAAGCCCACCACGTCCCTGAAAGTTGCACCAAGATCATCCAACCCGACTCATTCATTAAGTGTATGCTGAAATCAAATAGGGCATACCAGGATGCAGTTTTTTCTAAGGGTAGTTTTCAGAAGAATATCCAGTAACTGTAAGACTAATTCAACTTAATGCATAACACCTCCAGAATCAACGTTTGATGAAAAAACAGCACACGTCACTAAATATGAATAGCAACAGCACACATGATAATCAACATTAAACAGAAATGTAAGTGATGTTACCCAGCACTCAGAACTTACGTGCACTTATATTCAGATCAATCAGCCCACGGCTCAACGAATCAGCCCATATTCCAGATCTGACTTGAAATGTATCCTTCTTCGGTGGTGTTTTAGCTTCAACAGACGATTTGCTTACTTTGTCACGAGCCTCATGACTCCCACCATTGGTAGCATTTTCATCGTGCATAGGTGCAGGTTTATGAGAAACAAATGAACCAAAAGGGTCAGAGTTATCAAAAGTATTTAGTGGAACTGAAGCAAATGGATCAACAATGTTAATATTCATCTGGTCTGGTTTTGAGGATCTGTTATCAGACTGTATAACTGGATCCGGGGCAGCAAAAAAATCTATTGTTGAAGCTGCAACTGAAGAAGCAGGCTGGGTGGCAAACAGATCCACACCCTTCTGCAGAAAAGATAAATGGCTACTTTATAACTAACCAACCAATATTCAGAGTAAGATTTTTAACAGGGTGATGGATGGATTCTTACTGGAGTTTGGGAAGTTACACCCGTTTCAGTTTGTGGTTTTGCTGATACAAAGTTGGCATCAGAAAATAAATCACCCTCTGATCGAACACTTTGGGAAGTTACACCCGTTTCACTTTTTGGTTTTGCTGATACAAAAGCGGCATCAGCAAATAAATCAACCTCTGATGGATCAGTGTTCACTGTAGATGTAGCAGTTGGAGCAGGTGTTGGTGCATCCAATAGGTCACCAAGCAAATTTTGCTCAAATAGATTTACTTGGTTAGAATTCCCTGCAGAAGGTTCTGTTTGACAGCCAAAATAACTTGGTAAATTTCGAAACAAACAAATAGAAATCAAGCTGTAAGTTGCATTCTATATTGGATTAGGACCTCAATGGTTTCCTTTTTAGCACACATATGTGCTCTCATTCAATGTGCGTTATTACCCCTCTCCCATCCCCCCACCCAAGAGATTTACGACGCAAATTTTACTTTTGGCACCCAAAAGGCCGGCATTTCTGCACAATAATCTAATGTAAAGATAGATGTCTCCTATATCAAATAGATGTATTAAAAAATGAATAATAGTTTTGTTGTTTTGTTAGACCAGTATATTAATATGCTCTAATTCCTTGATCATTGTATCCGGTAAAATAGGACAGTCAGGTAAGACAACTTGTTTGACTTTTATCATTTGGCCAACCAACACACTTATAAATTTTACTTGACTGAAAAAGAACCTAAGTTTTGATTTAGCACACGACTCCTGCTACTACCTTCAATAGCATAATTTGTTGACACCCATCCCCATGCTTGGACAAAGTTACAGAAGTTATTTGGCCCGTATCTTTGGATCTGTAACTTACAGATAAATATTGGTACATAAAACATGTTATAGGAAACTTTGCACAAGGAGGTCCCCTCCGATAAAAAAACAAAATAGAAGACTACAAACTGAACCTCTTCGAAACCTCAACAGATACTTACTAGAACTCGAAGTACCCCGAGGATCAAAATCGTCAAAATCTTCCTCGTAATCGGTTGATGATACAGTTGAGCTCTGTGAAGGACGTGAAGATTTTTCAGGCTCACCTACCTTCTTTATCGTCTTTGATCCACTAGCAGAAACAGTTTCTTGAACTTTGCTGCAGATGTCATCAAGTTCAGCAAAAAGAGACACATGTTAAAACATGCAAGAAAACTACCCATTCATGAAAAAACAGCTTATTTAAAGTTTTGAACTTAATTCAACACTGTGCTAAAATTTATCTATGATATCTATTAAGAGGGAAACTAAAGTTCAAACAAGCTCATTATTGCAGCTTAAAGTATGAGGGCAGGAAAAAAACACACTTTAAATGAAAGGACAGAAAAAGCACAAATTTGAGAGCCAGTGTAGACCACGGAGCAACCTATTTAAAAAATCAAAAGCCCAATTCAGAAGAAAATGAAAAAATAGAGAAGTTTCTTCTTTTTTTTCAAATCAAAGAAATTATTAAAAGAACTTCCCTACATTTTCTCTCTTATTCATCTTTCTTTTCTCTACTCTATTCACGTCCTCTCTGCTGTTACCTTTCTGTTGTGCCTTTTGTCACTTTCTCTTTTTAACTTTCTTTCTACTTCAGCTCAGCTTTCTCATTATATGGACAACAGACTCCTGTCACTCTACTCGCTGTAATCTTTTTGGTTACATCGATTAAAAAAAAAAAAAATTAGTTTATCACTAAGTCAGTGCTAGTACAATTTGCAAAGATAGGAATCCTTAAAAAAATAAAAAATAAAAGGAATCCCTTCTATACAACTTCCTATCCCTGTAGCAAGCCTATGAAATCCACCATGCTAATTTCATCTTCAACACCCTGTAGATTCCACCAAAAAGCCAAAAGTGACAACCATCTATACTTAATCTTACGCACGTTATTAGCTTTCTCTTCAAAACATCTTGCATTTCTTTCTTTCCAGAACACCCGGCAAACACAAGCCGAAATTGTTTTCCAAGTCTTCCTGACAGGTTTCCTAATTCCTTCAGTACTCTAGCTGGACAGTAGCTCCCTCACTGAATGAGGCATGGTGAATGGTATCTTGAATAAGTTAAAAAACGACGACCATAACTGACTTGCCACAGAGCAATATAGAAAGAGATGGCTGCAATTTTCCCCTTCACTGTTACACATAACTACTACATAATGACAAACCTCTTTTCTGTAGATTGATTGTCAGGCATGCCTCGTGAGTAACCAACCCCATAAAGCAACAAACTTTGTAGGGAGCCTTGGACTTCCACAAGTGCTACTATGGCCAACTAAAAGGACTTCCCCCCTCACAACTAGTTGTTTTGTAGCATGAATTAACTAGAAAATTCCATTTGTTTGCCTAGTCTCAGAGGGTACTGTCAGGTGCCTCGACATTTAGAGCCATTTTGTCCAAATCTTCCAACAAAGAGCCACTCTATGTATCTCCCAATCGGAGCAATTCCTTCTAAAGCTAATGCACAAGCTGCTACCATTCCAACAGTCTGAGACCAAGCTATCTGTTAGTGGTAAATCCATATAAGTCCTGATATTTTATTTTCAGTGGTGTGACCTATCCAAGCATCTTGCCAAAACCTGTCTCCCATTCCCCACTTTAATCTTTATGTTGCCGTAAGCTACAAATATGTTTCCAAAGGCCTACTCCATGGGAAGTATTAACTGGACCCGTGTAACAAAGACTTTGTTCCTTGTATTTGTCTGAGTTCATCCTTCTCCACAAGCTTCCCACTTCTTTACAACATCTCCACAACCGCTTCATTAGTAGGCTATTGTTGTGTGTTTTCAAGCTTCTGATGCCTAGACCACCCCTTCTTTTATCTTCCAAAACCGTGCCCCACCTTACCATGTGGAAGGCCCTCCTATACTTATTACCTTCCCAACAAAAGTTCCTCCTAATCCTGTCTATCTACTCTCTCTAATCTTACAAGATCACTACATCACTGCACAGACTGTTCATTCTACATCAACCCTCACACACCAGAGACAACAAACACATAATCCTACTATTTGTCTCGCCAACAAATAAGAATGCAGATGATAGTCAAGAAAAGTTCTAGATATGATATCTAACAAATCCTTAAGCTGGCGGATCTTAGCAATTAAAAAGAAAAGGGGCAGCCCAGTGCACTAAGCTCCCGCTATGCGCGGGGTCCAGGGAAGGGCCGGACCACAAGGGTCAATTAATTGATATTAATTATAGACGATTTTAGGCCTAAACATTGGCGATGAAACTTTTCCAACGCATCTGCATTTCCAGAAAGAAGTGAGAAAAAATCAAAGAAGTTCACAGGCGCCAGTAGTTCCCTCATCAATCAAAATCAAATTCCTGAAGATGGAGCAAATGCTAACCAAAACATAAAAACATCAATGTGCAAAGAGCCTACATTATGTGGACTCATCTAAAAGTATTTAATCTTCTTGTAACAGTAACTCATGTGTGAATCTGTTACAGACAATCTCACTATAGTTGGTTTTAAATTTTTCAATGTAGCTAAAAGGATCCATATGATTCGTCTATAATTTCTTAGTGTAGTTTAAAAGGATTCATCAGAAGCACTTATCCTTATCCCCCAACCCTCCCCGGGCTCCCCAAAAAAATACAGCACCCTTCACGCTTGTTTGAAATGGGTCCTTCAAGGCAAAAATAGAGAAGTGATAACATAGATAACTTCCTTTTTCTAGAACAAGCAGAAGATAGAGCAAAAGTTTGTGCTAGCTACATGAACATCTGGGAAGATAATAACATATATCCTCATTTTTTCCATTTTTCTGGTATATATGTTCCATTCTTCTGCAATAAGCTTTGAAAGAGTATGTTAGTTGAATGGTTATACATCACTAGATAAAAGGTTCAGGAATTACGTAAAAGCATGAACTGTCCTAGACCACAAACCCCAAATGTGAGTCTTTTTCATGCAAAAACCTCAAGGTTAAACAGCTACCGTATAAAGGCAGTGGAGAATAAAGGAAGTCAGCAACACTTATTTAACAAAAATAAATGATCAAATAAATAAGTTAATGTAGCCGGGTGCACAGACCTGCCATAGCGAGAAGATCCCTTCTTTGACTTATAAGTACTTTGATCAACCTTATGTTCATCATATCGATTCTTTTCATTAAAACTATCCTTAAATGAATCACCATCACTTTTATTTCCAAAACCTCCATATCGCTCACTACTCTGAAAGCCTCCACTGCTGCTAAAAGAGGCAGAGCTTGCCTTATATGTCATTCCCGAAGATGATACTCCAACGTACCTAAAAGGAAACATCTGATATCATCAGCATGTAATTGTGCAATTAAAGTTTTCAGGGACTCTCGAGTAATAAAAAGTAAAGTCAGAGCTTAAAAATATACTTACTTCTCACGATTTGCAGCAGCTTTACTCCTAACCTCTTGTATCTTCTCTTTGTTATTCAATAGTGCCACAATATTTTCTGCCTTCTTCCTCACATTAATTCCCAAATCCTTACCACTTGGCTCAATGTACTCGAAACTTGTGAGAGACTTGAGTAGAAAATTGAAATGAAAAATACATAAGACATAAAAAGTACCATACTTGTTTCGTAAAACTAGAGCTCTATGTTTTAGTAATGACGAATGAAGAAAAGAAAATTGACACAATAACATGAAAGTACGTACAGAGATCTGATAGGTATGTTCTATAATGTCATCAACTGCACGGTCAGCTCCGTGCGCCACCAAGTACTCTATAACAGCCAACGACTGGTACAAAAATTAATTCCATAACTATTTAAATAAGAGATTGTTTGAAAAGTTAATAGAATAAAAACTCGAAAAGAGACAACAAAGTTGACCACTGGAAGCTTAACTCTTTGCTATCTTTTTGTATTGTTTGAAGTGCTGAAGTTTTTATTCTCTTAGCTATGAAAGTTGATGCCATAAAAAGTACAGTTCCTACCTTATAGACAAAACGCCAGTTCTTTCCAGTTTCAGTCAATCTTGTCCAGAGCACATTCATGACCATCTGACACTCGGAGCTGCAAAATACCTAATAGATCAACCAGCTGAAGAAAAGACTCAAACAAATAATTACTCAACTGAATCCAGAAAATATAATGGATAAGTCATACAATTTTTTTGTGGCCTGTGCTATCTCAGCCAAAGCAGTACCATGAGGGCCCCAGGGCTCATCTTCAGTAGCATCCAATACCTAGTACCATGTTGAGCTAATCACATCATCATTCAAACCAATGGAAGGAAATGAATAGAAGAGAGTCCTAAGGGTGTGTTCGGTATGAAGGAAAATGTCTTCTTGGAAAACGTTTTTCAAGAAAATAAGTGGGTTTCTTACTTATTTTCTTGTGTTCAGAACGTAAGCAAAAAATATTATCCTAAAAGCATTTGTATATAATCTAGAAAAATACTATGGGCAGTGGAGGTGGGGATGGGGGCTACGGGCTTGGGGGTAAAGATGAGGTGTGTCGGAGGGTGGAGAGGACAAATTCAATGTGGATGCCATTTGTGGAACTTGTTTTCCTTACTATCACTAGGGAAGTCATTTTCCTCTTAAGGAACTTGTTTTCCTAGAGAAAATATTCTCCAAAAATTTTGAGCAACCGAACATGGAAAAATCGGATAACATTTTCCAGAAAGTATTTTCCTCCATATACCGAATACACCCCAAGTCCTAACATCCCTATGCATCTCCTTTCATATAAAAAGCCTAACTTAAGGATAGTCACCAGCCTATGCGTAGACCAAAAAGTAATCCTGAACTATTTAAAGTTAAAACGTATTGTAAAGAGCATAGCCATGCCGATGCTTTCATGAATACATTTAGCCTACACTAAACTTCATTTTTAAGGGCCCAACACGTCGTCAATTATGTAGGTGGTTAAGATAATTAGCAAACAGCAGATAGAAATCTGAGCCGCAATAAGGACAGAGATCAGAAATTGAAAGATCCGGCCAAATAAGATGTTGATAGCATTGTAATGTTATTTCCATGGTCCAACCCCATAGGGTTCTCTATGTGTTCTTCTATACATTTTCTACTCAACAAAAGCGACACAATTTTACTTCAGAAAATCTAGTGTACTCACTACAATCAGAAATTTTCATTTCATCCGGGAAAAGCCATCTTTTTCTCAACAACGTCTTTGTCATTTGATCGAATATCGTTCCGCTAGATTTAGTAATAATTCAAAGGTCCTTAGCTTGAGCAAGTAGTTCATTAACTTAATTAATCAGTCATTAATCTACAACATCAAGGAATAAATACTGTATACTCACAATGAGCTATAAAATAAAAAAGTTTACCTTCTGCTCGATCTCAGGTACTTTCAACACTTTCAAATTCACCTCCCTCTTACTGCAAAAATCCCAGTAAAAATTAGTAATGCATAAAACAATTACTCCCTCCGTCACAATTGAAGTGTCTTACTTTCCTTTTTAGTCTGTCATGTCTATATTTAGTAAGTTGACAATCCAAACATCTTACGTGGCAAGTTTAAAATCACAAGATTCAAACGACATATATATACATCTTTAATTTAGGACCACAAGATTCAAAAGTGTCTCTTTATTTCTTAAATTCCGTTCACAGATGAGTAAATTAAAGCTAATCTTAATTGAAAAAGATTAAAAGATGATACAAATTTAGAGATTTAAGCAAAAGATGATAAATTGAGAGCTTACATTTCGCGGACCGTTTGATCGAAGACCTTCATGAAATCCATGGCTGGGATCTGATCTTTTACTTGTTTTTAAGGGAAATTGGGATCTGAAAGGAATAAGGATGAGATCTCTCTCTCTCTGTGTAAAAAGGATGAGATGAGATCTCTCTCAAAAGTGTTGCTTTGCCAAGAGCTACACAAATATAGCGAAAAGCATACAACTCTGTTTTTTTAAAAAGTAAAATAAGGGAGAAGAACAAAACGACACTCGTAGTTATGTTCCTTCTTTATGACTACCTCTTTCCATTTTTTGAGTTACCAAAATAAAAACTAGTACTAATTACTTTAGTTCTTTCACGTTATTAAAGAAATATATATATATAAATAAATAATTTACAAAATTATCAATTTAATAAAAATAGATCAATTTTTGTTAATGTTGTGCATTTTCATTTAATATTGTTGAAAATTATTATCAATTTTAGCCTTACATTCCTAAAAAAATATTTATTCGGAGACAATTTTTTGAGCTAGATTGACTATCGATTAGAATAAGAGGAATTAGTACTCACTATTTTCACCATTTTCCTTATCTTTTTCTCTCTTTTTTCCTTTCTTTCTCTTCTCTGTTTTTATGTTTATTTTACAAGTTGTGATAAGTTGGAAATTAGTGCTACTGTTTTGAATAATTTCATGAACAACACAAGCTGTTATTACATTTTACCGGATTCATCTTTTATCCATCAAGTAATCTAATTATGTGCTTTAGTATTTTGTTACCATTTTTATATCGATGCTACCAAAAAAAAAAAAAGAGTTCAGTGATTGAAAAATAAGAGGTATAGATCTCTGATATTTGGCACAAATATCTATATTTAACGTCATTTTACCTCTCGTTCTTAGTTCTTTAATCGCGTTATCTATGATGGAATCGTTGTATTCAAGCTTATGTTGGTATGTTTTGTGTGTTTAGATATAACGATGACAATTGCCGAAAAACCGAGCAATTTTGGTAGATTTTGGAGGCAGTTTCATTTGTACGAGGTGACGAGAGGATCGCACGACACTTAGAGGATTTTTTGAGAAACTGAAGGACCTCAAGCGTTAGACCCACCTCGCGGGAGGGGTAGGCTCGCGTTGGTCACACGTCGCGCCCCATCACGGAAGAATCAACTCTCTGAACTTTGCAAAATTGAAGTCTGCATAACACACCCGCATTGGACCCGTGATGCGGGTGTTGCCCAATTTTTTCCGTTTCGATCGGGATTTAGTCTACTTATTTTAGTTTTAACCCTAGACTATAAATAGATGTGTTATTTATTGTAAATGACCTGCTAGGATATCCATAAGACTTGTACGCCATCGTCCTTATTTCTCTCTCTTAAGTTTTATTTTATTTTCATTATTCAATCCTTGATTACTCATGAATGTTCTTCATCTCAAATCATGAGTAGCTAAACTTCTTTATTCTAGGGTTCTGGCAAAGACATGATATTTGGTTTGGCGACAATTTATATCGATTAAATTTCCATATTTTGGCTTGCTTATTTCTTCTTGTGCTTAATTGTTTAATTACTTGATCATTAATTAGACACTATCTGTGATGTGTGAATTGAACTAGGGATAGGGAATTTGCATACGTAATAAGAATAAATAGGGCTTGTTCGATATAATCATTTCGCTAATGAGGATAGAAATATGCCCTTTAGCCTTGCTTAGTTAAATACGGAGAAGTAAATGCGTTTTTGTTACTTTTTGGCAACCATAGGGATATAGGCGTTAGAGTAGCATCTACAGGCTTGTGAGCAATTCGGAAGATACTCATAAAGTTGTAATTAACCCGTCAACCAGTGAAAAGTAGTGGATTAGATGCACTAATGCTTGTGATCGATGCTGCATTACATATGTTGCATCATGATGAACTCATGTTGATTAATGGAGAGGAACAGTGACTAAGTTGTAGAAATGGTGGAGAAGTTATTATTATTTTTCCATATAAAACATGTGATCAAATAGATCCTTACATACAATCATACTAGTTCCACTCAAGTGTGTACAGCTGGCCACAGCTCATACCCGAGCCTCTACTTCCTCTTTAACTAACTAACTAACTTTCCCTCCATCTAACTAACTTTCAATTGAGTATAACTACCACTTCTATTCTTGTTTTCTTGCCTTTCAATACTCCCCCTCAAGCTGGAGGGTGAGAAGACATCTAACACACCTAGCTTGGATAGGAGAAGGGGGTGTTGAGTAGTTCCAATCCCTTTTGTAAGTAAGTCAGCAAGTTGAACTTTGGTGTTGACATAGGTAGGCTGAATGAGACCACTCTTGACCTTTTCCCTGACAAAATGGCAGTCTATGTCTATATGCTTGGTCCTCTCATGAAATATGGGATTAGCGAAGAATCGAATTGCTTCGTTAATCTTGTCAAGGCGTTGTCACAAGTGTCACCACCGCCTCATTCAATTCCCCTCAACACTCCTATGATCCAAATCACTTCGAACCGCCCTGCGGCCGTGCTTCTATATTCGGTCACGAACTTCATTGATCGCTTTCGTTTCTTGGATTTCCAAGAGATTAATGGTCTCCTAGCTTGATCACATATCCCGGATCGATCTTCTCTTGTGTTGATTGGGATGCCTAATCCGAGTCACGATGAAGTCGTAAGTTGTGTGGTTGAATTGCTTGACAATAGAATTCCCAGTCCTGGTGACCCCTTGATGTATCTTACCAGCCTCAAGGCAGCTTCCCAATGTGACAACTTTGGTTGTTGCATGAATTGGCTCAACACTCGTACCGCAGCCGATGTCGCCTTGTAATGGTCGACACAAGAATTTCAATAAGTCTTTGATATGCGCATGGTGTCCGGCAAAGGGTCATCGCTCTTGCCTTCATGTTCATCATAAACAGCAACGTTGTCGCCTTCACATTAACTTCTAGTGGGGTGTTGACTAGTTTAGAACCACTTAGTCCAAAAGATGTCGAAATTAGTTCAAGTGCATATTTCCTACGATTTAGTAGGATTCCTTGGTTGGACCCGAGCACTTCAATTCCAAGAAAATACTTCAGGTCTCAAGATCCTTCATTTTAAAGTTTTGGTTCAATGATGCCTTTGCCTTCATTAGTAATCTGCTGCTATTCCCAGTTAAGAGTAAATCATCCACATACACTAGGATGATTGTGTTATATCCCGTATTTTTGAACGTCGGATTATTTGTAAGCTGAGGTGGGGCCCACACGTTAAGATTTTTTTTTGGAACATGTGACAAGTTATATGAATCACATATGTAAAGTTAAACACTACTCATGAAGGACCCTTTGGGCCAAATCAAAGTGGAAGCCCTTCAAACGAATATTTTTAAGTAACATTTTCGGGTGACCTGACTTCGAGGGGGCAAAAATGGTATTATAAGTTTGGAATTTGGAAAAATACCAAGAGATAGAAGTTGTAGATAATTGAATTAGCTTTCCAACCATAGGTTGTGGGTTCCCAGGTGACGTCGGTACAAGGAGATATGGACGTTTTAAGGTCGAAAGGTCAGTGGCTAGGCCCAACTCGGGCCCAACCGGGTTAGGCCCATGACCCATGTTATTTAAGTGATATTTCATCCCTTCCTCCTCATTTTAAGATCTGGAACAACCAGAAAATTCTGGAGAGATAGAGAAAAAAGGCCTTGGAGAAGAAAACCAATTTTGACCAAAATCCGAGCGCCGAATCCCGAAGCCCACGAAGGAAAAGTGTTGTCTGTTGCGTTGTCTTCAATTTGAGCTAAAAATCAACCAAGGAGGAGAGTGATAACATGGTGGCTGCCTACTTAAGGTAATATGAAGGTTCCTTTCCATTGTTAACAAGTTTATTTAAAGATTTAACGGATTAGGACGGGAAGAAATAGCGATATAAATTCGTTTGTCGGTGTTGATGTGGTAGCCGTATAGGGGGCTGTTTTGGTGGGGTATGATGAGCTAATTTTATTTAGTATTTTGATTGTTGTTGTGTTGTGGATTTCATGTTGTTAAATGAAGATTTAATGGCTTGAAATAAAGTTGTAATCGTTTGCGGATTATGGAAGAAGTTAATATGACATTAGTATGGTTTCTTATAATTGTAGGAATAATGTTGCTAATATGTAGAATGTTGGTGTAGTTTATGAATTTGGAAGAAAGAAAATGTGTTGTAATTATTCTTGTTGGATTTGAAAGAATTTGGGTAGTGTATGGGTTGGTTGAACCGTTTGAAATATTGTGCGGGTTGTCGAAGTGTTCTAGAATATTGTTGAATGGTTTCGGATTAGTATTTGAATGTGTGAACAATTGTGAATTGGATATAAATGAAATGTTGTTTGATTATGTAAAAGGAGCTACTACTGTTGGAATGTATTTTGAATAAATTGTTGAAGTTGGAGATATGATGGTTGGCATTGTTGTTGATAGTTTGGCCGAGTTGAATTCTCGGGTTTGTTGTTAAATTGGCGAGTTATATCCTCGGGATGGTGTGTTTACGGGGAAATGCTTTGCCGAAATTTCGGTAGACAAGTATTGAGGCAAGATTGAAATTTTAAGTCTCATGAATAGTAATCGGTAAATGCGACCAAATTGCGCATTTTGTGGAACTCGGGATTTGGAATAGCGTAAGAGGCGGAAAAGGTATGTAAGGCTTCACTTTCTTTCTTTGGCATGTCTTAGACGTAGTAAGCTTGAATATGTGCCTCGGGGACAATTCCTTTCTTAGAAATTCGAGATTGAAATTAACTACTATTCATTCAGTAGAATTGAATTAGAAATTGTGTGAAATGATGGAAGAGCTCCCTAAACATTTAGAACTTGCATGAGTAGGACCCGACTACCAAAGGCCGATTGTTTAGCTACCTCATTATGTTCTATAATGTACGTGGTGGTGTGACAATGTTCCTAATATGATTATTACCTCGGTTTTCCAAAAATGGCTTCGAAACGCGTTGTGGTTCACCGATGATTTTTAAAGAACTAGTTTTGTACAAAGGAACACAAAATTGATTTTTCTAAAACCACTCCGACGGGGTGTGAGGTTTTAATATTTAGACTTTCTAAAACCACTCCGAAGGGGTGCGGTGGCCCGCCTTATGCACCGAGTGTGCTATAGCCCTCGGTACGTGTCCGAGCGAGGCCGTGGCCTCGGTGATCACCGAGTGTGCTATGGCCTCGGCTCGCGTCCGGGAGCACTATGGCCTCGGCTTATGTCCGAGCGAGCTATTCTTTTCAAAACCACTCCGAAAAGGGGTGCGAGATTTTACTATTTCATTTCACTTACTACTTATGTTTACATTATCATTACTAAAATGCCCGGAAGCCATTGATTATTATTATGCCGGAAGTGGCATGCCCGGGCGGGGCCATCTTTATTGTTATCAAGCGGCAATGCCCGAAGGGGGCCGTCTTTATTATTATGCCGGG
Organism: Lycium ferocissimum; assembly: GCF_029784015.1. NCBI lineage: Eukaryota > Viridiplantae > Streptophyta > Magnoliopsida > Solanales > Solanaceae > Lycium > Lycium ferocissimum. Next base: position 13,388,788 of record NC_081350.1, read on the forward strand.
AAGCGGCAATGCCCGGCGGGGCTATCGTTGTTATTATGCCGGAAGCGGCAATGCCGAAGGGCCATCTTTATTACTACGCTCGAAGCGGCCGTCCGAAGGGACTATTTCATTGAATGTCGAAGCCGACGCACGGTTAGATTGCATCCTTTACTTAAGATGTGTGTGTTCATTTGCATTATTCACTTAGGATTACATGAGACCCATATATATATATTTATGCTTCTTCCAAATAAGGTCGCAGTATTGAATTTGATTTGCGATTTCTTCTCTCTAAATTAAGTTGCGGTTATTATTTGTCACCGCTTACATATTCAAGACATTCTTCGTACCGACCCCTTTTCTTCGGGCTGCGTTTCATGCCACGCAGTACACCCCGTACGAGTAAAAGACTTTGCTGGGAGTCTGTTCCAGTGATCGGCGAGCTCCATCTCGGTTCGGAGTGTTGCCGTGTCGAGTACTTATGTCATGGTATTTGTACATCCTAGAGACTTTCGGGCAGACAATCCCGTGGATAGTGCGTCGGGAAGTGCGAATAATTTGTAAATGTTAAAAGAGTATGTATTTTCGATAATGATTGTTGTTTGAAAAGTTCCATGTTTTAAGAAGTTTTCGAAATGGCGTTTTATTACGCGAATGTCTAAGGGTTCGCTCGACTCCGAGGCAGTCGGTGCCCATCACACCCTAGTAAGGCTCGGGTGTGACAGACAGAATCTTTATCCCTTCCTTCTTGGTAAAATAAGGAACGGTCATAAGACTTCGAGAATAGCGCATCGAGTAAGGCTCTCCGTGAGTTTAAGGTTCCATTGCCTTAACGGTTGTTTCAAACCATAGTAGGACTTGTCGGCTACATACATACTCCCCATCTGAAACCCCCGAGGCAACTCCATATAGACCCTTCTTCCAAATCACCTTGGAGAAAGGCATTATTGACATCCATCCGATACAGGTGGCCAAGAATGAGAAGCGCACAAAGAATAATACCTCACAAGGACCATCTTGGCCACTGGGGAAAAGGTATCATGGTAGTCAAGCCCGGCCTGTTGATTGTATCCTTTGGCAACCAATCTTGCCTTATATCTCTCAACATCACCATTGGCCTTGTATTTAATCCTATATACCCATTTGGAGCCTATTGCCTTCTTATCAGGTGGTAGAGGTACTACCTCCTAAGTGTGATTCTGTTCTAAGGCATCTACTTCAGCCTTCATGGCATCAATCCAATGCTGATGTTGAGAAGCTTCTTTGAAACTGGTTGGTTCTATGAATGAGGAAACAACACTCAAGTAAGCTTGGCAAGCATGAGATGCCGACCTACACATGAGAGACTATATGCCAGTGGTAAAGCACTTTTGGGTTGTGGGAGCGATATAGTCACTATGCCAAATCGGGAGGTTTGATGACTCTGGATGTCTTTCTAGGATTTGACAAAGGCACTTGAAGGATTGGTTGAGGTGGTTCAATGGCAGCAGGGGGTGGTTCTGGAATAGGAAGGATGTGATTGTTCTCAATCTCTGCTGGTATAGGATTAGACATGTCAATCTCTTGATCTAAGTCATCTGAGGGAGAAGGAGGAGGAGATGAGTATTGTGCAACATTATAAGTGAGTCGAGTGCTCGTGAATAGAAGGGTCAAGGTGAGGGTAAGGTCATGGACATGTCTTGGTGAGGGATTGAGGACAGAGTCACGGGTATGATAGAAGAAACATATCATCGCTCCATAGGGATCAGTGTTGAAAGGAAACTCAGATTCTCTAAATGTAACATCTCTACTGATAAAAAAGGACTTGGTGTGAAGGTCAAATAACATATAACCCTTTTGTGTTTTACGAATATCCCATTAAAACAGCTTGCTTGGCTCTTGGGGCAAATTTGTCCCATCTAGGCAAACTCGAGGCAAATACCAAGCACCTAAAAAACTCTTAAATGATCTATCTTTGCTACCTTGTTATAGAAGCGTCATATGGTGATTTACCTTTCAATACAGCTGTTGGTAGTTTGTTTATGAGATAAACAGCAGTCCTGACACACTCTCCCCAAAATCTAATAGGTGTGGATGCTTGAAACCTCAAGGCCTAACTACCTCTAGAATATGTCTATGTTTCCTTTCTACCACCCCATTCTCGCGGTGTGCACAACTTCTCTCGATGAATGATACCAAGAGAAGTGAACAATTCCTTGCATTGAGAGTTAAGGAATTCTGTTCCATTATCAGTTCTCAAGGTTTGGACTTTGGCATCAAATTGTGTGTGAATCATAACAAGGAAATTTTTCAGCACAACCAACACTTCTGTTTTATATTGAATCAAACGATGTGACTCCAAGTGTACCTGCTATAGTCATCCACAATTGTGACAAAATATTGTTTCTTATCATAAGTCTGTGTCCTATATGGACCCCAAACATCTAAATGAAGCAATTGGAAAGCATGATCTGATGTAGTTATGCTACTGGGAAACTGCAGTCTAGTCTGCTTAGCTAAAGGACATATTTGACAGTAATGTGGAGTACCAAAATTTACATGATTCTTGAGAGAGTGAATATGCTGCATTGCCCTATCTGATGGATGACCAAGTCTTTGATACCACAGATCAATAGAACTCACATCCTTTATGACTGCACCAACAGTTGCTTGAACTGCATCCTTTAACAGGTATAAGCCATTGGCTGCTCTACTAATCCCCATCACCTTGCCATTGTAAAGACCCTGCAGTACAAAGAAATCAGGAAAAAAAATAATGCTGCACAGTAGTTCCCTGGTTAGCTTGTATACTGATAGCAAGTTGAATTTGAAATCAGGTACATGAAGTACATTTGTCACTTGATGAGTTCCCATTAGCAAACAAGCTCGTATTTGCTATATGTGTTCTTTTTCCAGTTGGCAATTGTACTGTGTTGTTAATTTGATTCTTTAAACTTTTCAAGTCATGCAATAACTCCTTGCAAGAGGTTATATGATGTGTAGCTCCTGAGTCTACTATCCACTCATAATCATCAGCTTTAGATAATAATGACATGCTACCTGCTAGGTTTGCCATGCACTCATTTCCTCCGTTTGAGTTTCTTCATCTGAGCATGTTCCTCATCTGTAAGGTAGTTTCCTTGTCCATGACCACCTGCAGCTGCATTATTATCATATGACCTGAAGCTGTTTCCTCCTCCTGAGTGATGGTTCTAATTGTTGAAGTATGGTTTGAAACTGCTTCCTCCTCCTTGATTGTACATGTTTGATCCTGTCTGGCTTATCTTCCTTTTACTCTTGAAGTCAACTGGATATCCAATGAGCCTATAGCAGTCTTTTGTCAAGTGTCCCTTGCAACCACACTCCACACAAGTGCGGGACCTGTTTGGTTAAGGGTCCTGTCTTTCCTTCCTTTAAAGTTTTGTCCTCCTTTGTATTGTTGTCCTCTACTTGCCAACAAGGTCACTCCTCATTGTTCAAATCAATTACTCCCAATTTCCTTTGACTTTCCTCTTGACTACTATGGAGTATGCTGATTAACAATGTCAGCATATGTTTTAAGTAAGATGTCACTTCTCACATGAGCAAAAGTCTCATTCAACCCCATTAAGAACATCAATAATCTCTGCTGTTGTAGGTGCTCCAAGTAGGCTTTAGATTCCTCACACTCACATAGTGGTGAAGGCACTAAGACATCTAACTCATCCCATAGATCACACATCTTTGAGAAATAATCTGTCACTGAATCTGTTCCTTGTCTAAGAGTGGCCACTTCTGTCCACAATTGATATATCCTAGTAAGGTTAGACTTATCAAACCTCTCTTTGAAATTTTCCCAAACAGGTTTGGCATTTGATGCATAGACAATGGTTGTTATCAATCGTGGATCAATAGTGCTGCTTATCCATGACAATACTATAGCATTGCATCTCTCCCATTGGTCTGCTAATTCACCTTTGTAAGCACTTTTTACACATGTTCCATCTACAAAGCCAAGTTTATTTTTCACCAACAAGGCTAGCTTCATTGACCTACTCCAGAGTGCATAATTCTCTGGTCCTCGTGAATTTAAATCCTATCAACGCCATACCCGGTGTATCCGAGGCTTGCATATATATGGATGATTGTGTTCGAGTTCTTCCGCAACTATTTTGTGTTTTTGTAATCACTGTGTATCTTCAACCGTTTCTTGCCATTGCACAATTGAATTCTATGCTTACCTTGATCTACTTATTTTGAAAACTTAGGTTTCTTCAATTTCACCTGTTAATGGTGATTTTCAGCTTCTTCGACTAGCGTGATAATGGCGGAATCTTCAATGCTAATCGTCCCAATCTCGCTGCTCTGATACCATGAAAAGTAGTGGATTAGATGCATTAATGCTTGTGATCGATGCTGCATTACATATGTTGCATCATGATGAACTCATGTTGATTAATGGAGAGGAACAGTGACTAAGTCGTAGAAATGGTGAAGAAGTTATTATTATTTTTCCATACAAAACATGTGATCAAATAGATCCTTATATACAATCATACTAGTTCCACTCAAGTGTACAAATGTGTACTTACTTAGCCACAAATTTAATACCCGAGCCTTTACTTCCTCTTTAACTAACTAACTAACTAACTTTCCCTCCATCTAACTAACTTTCAATTGAGTATAACTACCACTTCTATTCTTGTGTTCTTGCCTTTCAATAACCAGTAACCCAGGAAATAAGATAGGTAGAATTATCAGAAGACTAATTGGATTGTCGAAAGCCATGACCCTGAAGCTTTCTCTCATCTGATAAACCTTACAGTCTTCGTCACAATTGTCTCAGTCACAAAATACTCATATTGATTTGTTTACTTTTAGTCATAGTTTAGTTACAACAAACTCCTTGATTTTTACCTCTTGAATAGTTACAACGGAATTTGAATTGGTTGAACAATATAAAATCTAAGTCTCTGTGTGAGTACGATACCTAAACTTTAAATTCTATATTACTTGTACGACCACGTATACTTGCGTGTGCATTTGGGAGCAACAATCTCCCTTCCCTATCCTCTTTCAATTATTTTTGTTATAAAATGACGCCAACTGCAAGTGTTTGAATAGCTGTAGTTGCGACCAAAACAACAATAATATACTACTCCATTACGTTTCAATTCCTAATCTATATCTATATATAATATAAAGCTAGCAATAAATAAAGTGATGTGGCACCTCTCTATAGCCAGCATTCCTATTTATCTTTTTTCTCCTTTTTTTGACATTTTTTCCTCCATCTCTCTATATAAAATACATACAATAATCTACTAAAACTAATTAATCTAATACCACGTAGCTATTGCAATTAAGCCCATTACTGTAGTAATTGTTTGTCTACTCAGCCCACATAGCATGGTAGCAGCAAATAAGACTATCTTTACTGGTAAATTAATTCTATTTGGATTAAAGCCTAGAGTCGTTTCCTCTCAAAGTTAGCTCACCTTTTATTGGGTACAACAACTCTTCGTCTCATAGCAACTCTTTGTTGAGTAGGTCCCCGACATGGGGCCCACCGTAGTTGAATAGTAAATACGCGTGGTATCGTTCACGCGTATAAAACGCTTTACATTATTTGCAAACCGTTCACGCGTTTATCGTTCACGCGGTGATACCGTTCACGCTGGTTACCGTTCACGCGTTTTCCGGCTTATAAATAGTTCTAAGCTTCATTTGGAAAGGACACCAAGAAAATCTCGTACAATACATCCGAGTGAGAGCAAAGCGAGGTATTCCATAGACGTAAGAAAATAGTCCGCAGAAGAAAAATAGTGTGAGTGATATTGTAGTAAGGTGGAAAAAAATCAAAAGAGTGTTTTTTCTTTTGTGGGTGTAGTGGTCTTTAGGAGTATTTATACTCACTACACAAAGGTAAAATTTCTGCTATAGTGATATCACCGCTCCTTCGTCGTGGTTTTTTCCTTTATTCAAGGGTTTCCACGTAAAACCTTGGTGTCATTATTAAGCGCATTTTATTCTTGCTAATTTAACCATAAATTAGTGTTCCGCGTTTATCACTAATACCGTGAATATTATTTTTTTGTACTATTTTATTCCCAACAAGTGGTATCAAAGCCAAGGTTCTCGTCCTCGAGTATTCGTGGCGCATTTCGAACCGAACTTCCACATCGAAAAGAATTACTTTGGTCTTCGAATAAAATAGCATTTGTATTTGTGATAAACGATGGAAGCCAACACTAGTAGAATGATTACTTTGAGTGGCGTAAATTATGCCATTTTGGAAGGGCAAAAATGAAAGATTTGCTCTATGTCAAGAATTTTCATGACGAACTCCGTTCGTTAAAAGCCTTGATAATAAATCGATGAAGAGTGGAATTTGTTGCATCGACAGTTTGCGTTTTATTAGACAAATGGTTGACGATAATGTGTTGAACCATATTTCGGGGAGACACATGCTCGGACCCTATGGAGCATCTTGAAAGTTTGTATGCTCGGAAAACTCGGTAACAACAAGATGTTTTTGATAAAGCAAATGTCGTGTTTAAAATACCACGACGGTTCCGCAACATGGCATCATCTGAATATTTTTCGTGATCATGAACCAGCTTATCCGCTATGGGCATTAACTTTGATGAAGAAATTCAAGGCTTGTTTCTACTTGTTCCCTACCGTATTCTTGGGAAATTATTAGAACTTCATTATCAAATTCTCGCTCCGGATGGCGTGATCTCTATGATCTTGCCAAGAGCAAGCCTTTTAAATGAAGAGATGAGAAGAAAATCTCAAGGTTCCTCCTCATCGATGTCTTGGTGACCGACACTAGGGGGAGAGGCAAGAATCGTGGTTCTCAAAATAGAGAGCATCATAGAAGCAACCGTATGCACTTTAAAGATATTGAGTGCTATCATCAAGGGAGAAAAGTGCACACAAAGAAGTTCTCACGGATTTGAAAAAGGAGAATAGAGATAAGGAGGAAAAGAAAGAAGATGGCAATCGTGTTGCCGCCCGTCACTACAAAAGATCTTGTTACCGTCCTTGGATGGATCCGATAAATATTGCTTCGTGATGAGTCAAGCTGGGTCAGGATGTTGGTGCGCATCTCACGTGACATCAAGGAAGGAATTTTTCTCATCCTATACTCCGGGTGACTTTGGAACTTTGAGCATCGGTAAGAGACCGTATCTAGGGTGGTCGGTGTTGGGAACGATTTGTTTGAAAACTAGTATTGGAACTAAACTAGTTTTAAACAATGTAAAGCATGCACCCGATGTTCGTCCGCACTTGATCTCCGTTGGTGTTTTGGATGATGAGGATATGTCGGTACAATGGTGCTGGAAAGTGGAAGCTTACTAAAGGTTCCATGATTGTGGCTCGTGGCGAAAAACGTCGTGGTGAATGCAGTTGAGAGCAATAGCTCTTCAACGTTATGGCATAAGAGGCTTAGCCACATTAGCGAGAAAGGACTAAATGTTCTGGCCAAAAAGAAATTATTGTCAAATTTCGAAAGTGCTAAATTAGAAAAGTGTGAGCACTGCTTGGCTGGAAAACAAAATAGAGTTTCTTTCAAGTCTCATCCTCCTTCAAGAAAGACAGAGTTGCTTTCGAGTTGGTGCATTCAGATTTATGTGGTCCAATGAAGACAAGGACTTTGGGTGGTGCACTTTACTTCGCTACCTTTATCGATGATTGCTCGCGAAACTTTGGTCTACGTCTTAAAGACTAAAGACCAAGTGTTGGGTGTCTTTAAGCATTTTCGTGCCTCGGTTGAAAGAGAAACCGGAAAGAAAATGGCAAGTGTATCTGCACTCGATAACGGTGGTGAATATTGTGGACCGTTTGACGAATACCGCAAAGCAATGTGGTATCAAACACTGAAGACTCTCCTAAGACTCTCGGCAATGGTTTAGCAGAGAGGATGAACAGACCTTGATGGAAAGAGTTAGATGTTTGCTTTACGAAGCAAAGTTGCCGAATTCCTTTTGGGGTGAGGCATTGTTGACCGCCGCATATGTTATTAATCTATCCCCCGCGGTTGCTTTGCAAAGTGATGTTCCAAACAGTTTGGTATGGCAAGGATGTTTCCTATGACCACTTGAAAGTGTTTGGTTGCAAAGCTTTTGTACATGTGCCTAAAGATGAGAGGTCAAAATTAACTCGCCAAGACAAGGCAAGGCATCTTCATCGGTTATGGCCTTGATGAGTTTGGTTACGAAGCTATATGATCCAATGATAATAAGCTCATAAGAAGTCGTGATGTTATCTTCATGGAGGATCAAACCATTGAAGATATTAACAAAACGGAGAAGATAAAATCTTCAAGTTCTGAAGGCTTAGTTAATCTTGATCAAGTTCCTCATACAAATGTTGATGACGTTGGTGGGTTCGATGACGATGGTGATGCCCAGAATCATGTCCCAGATCAGCATGTTGATGATGATAACGATGCTGCTATTGATGAGGTAGATGCTTCTACTTATGAAGTTGTGGATGAGCTAGACATTCCACTTAGAAGGTCTACTAGACAGCATGTTCCTTCTTCCCGTTATTCACCTAATGAGTATGTATTACTCACTGATGGGGGAGAACCTGAATGTTATGAGGAGGCCATGGAAGATGAGCACAAGGATCAATAGATTGAAGCCATGCAAGATGAGATGAAATCTCTCGTACGAGAACCATACTTATGAGTTGGTGAAATTGCCTAAGGGCATGAGAGCTTTGAAGAACAAGTGGGTGTTCAAAGTTAAAGCCGAAGAACACAAATTGAAGCCCCGATACAAAGCTAGATTGGTTGTTAAGGGATTTGGTCAAAGGAAAGGTATTGACTTTGACGAAATATTTTCTCCGTCGTGAAAATGTCCTCCATTCGGACGCTTCTTGGTTTGATCGCTAGTCTTGATTTGGAGATTGAGCAGATGGATGTGAAGACTGCTTTTCTTCATGGTGATTTAGAAGAGGAGATTTATATGGAACAACCTGAGGGCTTCAAGGAAAAAGGTAAAGAAAATTTTGTATGCAAACTTAAGAAGAGTCTATATGGATTGAAGCAAGCTCCCAGTACGTTGGTACAAGAAGTTTGAGTCTGCGGTTATGGGGGAGCAAGGCTACAAGAAGACTTCTTCGCATCACCGTGTGTTTGTGCAAAGATTTTCTCATGATGACTTTATCATCCTTCTCGCTTATATGTGGATGATATGTTGATTGTAGGGCAAGAATGCTTCCGGGATCGACGAGTTGAAGAAACGATTGAGTAAGTCTTTTGCAATGAAAGACTTGGGTCATGCTAAGCGATTTTAGGCATGAGAATTACTCGTTCAAGAGATGAAAGAAAGCTTTATTTGTCACAAGAAAGGTACATAGAACATGTCTAGAGCGCTTCAATATGAAGAATGCTGGGTTAGCACACCTCTCCTCGGTCATCCGAAATCGAGCAAAGAGATGTGTCCTACAACAACGGAGGAAAAGAGAGAATGGCCAAGATTCCTTATTCCCTCTCTATCGTCGGAAGTTTGATGTATGCAATGGTATGCACTCGACCGCATATTGCTCATGCAATGGTGTTGTTAGCGATTTCTCGAAAATCCGTGAAAAAGCATTGGGAAGTCAGAAGTGGATACTCGGGTATCTAAGAGGAAGCTCGGATGAATGCTTGTGTTTTGGAGGATCAAATATAATTTTGAAGGGCTATACGATTTCGATATGGCGGGTGACCTTGATAACGTAAAAATCCACTACCGGATATTTGTTTACTTTTTCGGGAGCTATATCATGGCGGTCGAAGTTGCGAAGTGTGTCGCAGACCGTGTCTACAACTAAGCGAGTATATGCGGCTACAAGTCGGCAAAGAGATGATATGGCTCAAGATATTCCTTCAAGAACTTGGATTGCGAGAATGGAGTATATTGTCTATCGGCGAGAGTGCAATAGACTTGAGCAAGAACTCGATGTACCATGCGAGAACAAAACACATTGATGTCAGATATCACTGGATTCGTGATGCTACGGAGACAAAAAGATTCCAGTTGAAGAAAATCCACACAGATGGAAATGCAGCTGATATGATGACAAAGGCGGTCTCAAGGCAAAAGCTTGAAGTTTGTTCCAAGCTAGCTGGTATGAGCTCTCGGTGATTCACAAGAACATTCTTCCCCATGTCGTCGGGAGGGGGAGAATTGTTGAGTAGGTCCCTCGGCATGTGGGGCCCACCGTGAGTTGAATAGTAAATACGCGTCGTATCGTTCACGCGTATAAAACGCGCCATCTTTTCACGCGGTTTCGTTCACGCGGTGTACTCTTTTGTTCACGCGGGTTACTGTTCACGCGTTTTTACGAAGCTTATAAATAGAGTTCTAAGCTTCATTTGGAAAGGACACCAAGAAAATCTCAGACAATACATCTGAGTGAGAGCAAAGTGAGGTATTCCATAGACTGTAAGAAAATAGTCTGTGAAGAAAAAATAGAGTGGCAGTGATATTGTAGTAAGGTGGGAAAAATCAAAAGAGTGTTTTTTCTTTGGTGGGTGTAGTGGTCTTAGGAGTATTTATACTCGTTACTACACAAAGGTAAAATTTCTTGCTATAGTGATATCGACCGCTCCTCTTGGCCGTGGTTTTTTCCTTATTCGAAGGTTTCCACGTAAAACCTTGGTGTCATTATTGCTGCATTTTATTCTTGCTAATTTAACCATAAATTAGTGTTCCGCGTTTATCACTAATACCGTGAATATTATTTTTGCGGGGCTATTTTATTCCCAACACTCTTATCAGTCTCTTCAAAATAAACATTGTACATGAACTCTTCTGGCAGAAGTGAGCAGCTGTTTCTTGCATCATTCTCATCAATATTTTCTCATTGCAGTGACTTTTAATATGTATTAATCATTTATAATTACACTTTCATACTCTATTTAATCAATTCTTGTGCCTTTTCATCCTCTATTTATGCACTATTTATGGATTGGAAGTGAATCTTTTTCATGTTTTTTGTTCTGTCCACCTTTTAACTGATGTTATGAGATATACTTGAATTTTCAGGGTTATAACTTAAGGGTTTGATATTACATGTGTATGTTCATTGATTATATGTTGTTTGGTGTAATGAATAATTGAGCTACTGATGATTGGCTTTCTTGATTTGTTCTGTTTTTCATCTTTTTACATCAGGTTTGGCAGAGCATGCGTCCCCATGCATGGAAGTTCCGGTGAAGCTTTTGTCTCTTTCTTCTTATTCGTTTTTCAATTGACTTCCACAATATCTTGTCTTGAGATTGGATGTCCCAATCTATTTTATTTCCCGAACAGGTAGGGAGATACAAGATGTTAATTTTTTATTTTAGATTGAGGTGGAAACTAATGAATTTGGTAGGAGCAATATTCGAGCATTTTGAACATTCATCTCCTGTAAAAGGAGACACACTTGAATGTTGCTATGGTTCGCTCTTTTTAAACACTTTGTTTCTGCAGAATTTTCGATTATTATGATAGAGCTGTTTCGTTTTGAGACACTTTGAATGTGGTGCAACTCTTGAAAATAGTTATTTGTATTTAGGTGAGAGTTGTGACTAAAATCAATTTGTTAGACAGATTGAAAATAGTTATTTTAAATTTTTATTTGTTTCGTACTTGCTAATCTGTTCAACAAACTATAATTATCCACATTCAAAGAGAAAGACATTTAAAATATTAATTCTCTCAGTTACTTTCCTATTTTATATGATTCTATCCAATTAAAGGCTTATTAGAAAATTGAAACAGTGTGTCCCTTTTTTTCCAGAAAAAATGCCATTCTTAAAAGTTCTTTGGCTAAGATTCTCCTTTTTGGCCTTCTTTTGCTCACTTTTTTTCTTTTATTTTAATTCACTTCAATTTGTAATTTTTATTAATACACCAATTTGCAGTTATTATTTAGTGGTGGAATTCATAAGTAACGTGTGAGTAGTTTTTTAGTGGTCTATCAATCTTACTTCAACTTTTCATTTTCCTTACTAATGCAAAGAAAAGAACCCTTTAAGTTTCCAGCAACCCTTTGACAATAAATTTAGTGGATGAAGGCATTTCTAGAGGCTAGGCTCCTATTCAGTGAAATAATTATTATGCCAATTATCAAATTCTACTGCACAGAAATGCAGTGCATAAAGTCCCAATTGAAATCTCACCAGAGATTTGCAAATGCATTTCCCAAATACTGTGATATTGTTAATAGCACCAGATTATACTGTATCAATGTCCTAGAGCATTAAAGCTAATCGTAAGATACTTATTCACTAATTTTTAGTTCTTATATTAGTGTGTAATTGAAGTGTGATAACTGAGAGTCACTGAAGCCTTCTTTTTCGGTACATTTTTAATGTGTATGCTTTTCGTCTATTGAAAAGTTATACTATAGTTGGTGGAAGGGACAAAGGATTCTGTAATTTTTGCATTCTTAGCTCATATAAATTGCTTTTTGTATATACATAACAAGATCGAACTAAAAAAGAGTTAGCAATCTGGCGCTAATGTTATTTAGGGACAGATGAATTAGATTTAATCCTCTTTGCTCACCTATCTATATGCCTTTGAATTTGTTTAATTAGTTACCTATACCCTATAGCTTTGAAATTAGAGAATAAGAAGGAAAATAAATGTTTAAAATGAACTGATCGGCAAGTACGAAACAAATTTAAAGAAGAAAAGGAAGTAAAGCAGAAAAGGTAAAAGAGACCTAGGTACAAAAAAAAAAAAAAAAACTCAAGTGATGAAGAAAAGTATCAAAATTAAATGTGTTAATAGTAATAAAAAAACAAACTTGAAATTTAACGTGTTAAGATTTAAATAATTTTAATTCATATTAGTAAAAGATTAGTTAGGTCTGTTCTAAAGTTCACTAGTCCTAAATAATCTGAGGTTGATTATATCAATTTTACTATCTCACTAACTTGAATTTCCATTTAAATTTATATAGACTAACACTATACAAAATAATAAAAGTAATTAAATTTTCTATATTTCCTATCGCATAAGAATCTTTAATCTACATATATTAAAAATACAAAGGGCCTTAGAAATATTGATTAAACTTTTTGCCCTTAGTTAAAAGACTCCACAATAGACAAATTTGTCATTTACTATTTTATTACATATATTATTACTAAACACTAATAATATAGATTTCCTTACAAAATAAAAACTGCAATATAAACTTGCCGTACAAAAAAAAAAAAAAAAAAGCGACCCTAACTAATAAAAATCTCTTTCTTCCTCCGTAGTAATTAATGATAATTATTAGAGTCCTAAATTTAAAAGTTTTCCCTTTTATTTAAGACCAAATTTAAAAATCTATATATAAAAGCAGAGGCAAAAACACCTCATTAAGCCAAATGGAAGCCTAATAATCAGCCATGTGGCAGCCTAAAAAATTACAGATTTCATATTCTTTAAAAAAAAATCAAACCAGTTACAACTCTACGGTTTTACTTTAGGGGAAATTTCAATAATGTACAATGTAGCATACAAAATTACATTCGCGTAGCCATGTTTTTAAAAACATTTTTAGCCACTATTTTTCCCAAAATAAAACATTTCAAAAATATAAACGGGTAGACAATGTATCAACCTTGTATAATGTTTTAAAAGGGATAATAATGTATGAGGGGTTTATTCCAAAAAATTTAATTGTATACAACAATATACAATAATTTTTCAATTGTGTAGGGGACAAAATACAAGGGCTTTTGAAGGAAAATTTCAAAAAAGGCCATTTCAATTTTTCAAACATGGGCTATTTCGGGTAATTTTTTTTCCAAACGGGACATAAGGGGGTTTTTCCCCCTTTTTTTTAATCTTCTTGCATTTTTTTTCCCTTCTCTTACTTCTTCACTTTTCGAAGTACCAAAAAACCCCCTCAAAGACGAGATGGGGACTTTGATTGAATGACTCGTCTTCGATGAATACATTCCAAAAACCTCGGTTCCTTTTAAATTTTTATTCAAATTTTTTAATGTAAAAAGGGGG
>NC_081350.1:13402830-13443544 GCF_029784015.1 Lycium ferocissimum
ATTTCAACAACTTGAGCTAAGATGTAAACGTTGATGATTAGAGCTAATATGTTATTGAAATAATTATAACTTCACGGATTCGGATCGAAGAGAAAGAAAACAAAGCTTTAATGTATTTTTTGCTATTACAATATTCTAGATCTTAAGAAGTCAACCCTTGAGAAGTAGGGAAATGCCCTATTTATAGCTTTTTCCTTCTTATACAACATGTTCTTTAGCATAAAGAAAAGACAAAATACATCAAATCACACTTAAATTATACACAAAATGTCGAGTTCATACTCAAACTATACATGCGACCTATTACACACCCTCGAACATCTAAAAGTGAATTTAATACCACCCTATCATTAAATAACAAGTCACACGATGTGAGGTCTTTTACAATCGCTATATAATATCGCCACGTACATTTGCACGTCACCGCCACATCATATATTATATATATTAAAAAAAAATCCATGTCATCCTAATTGCTTTCCTTCATTGTAAACCATCAATCCACCATTAAACCACACCATAAACCAAACCCATACCTCTACCACAAAATAAAAAGACCCACCAAACTTAAAAATTTATTTAGTCAGAGGATTAAAACAGTCTTGTTGGAGGTTGCCGCTTGGCGTCGGTAAAGTTGTGGTGGGAGAGTGAGGACACCGAAAATTGAAGCTGGAAAGTGGTCCGACCACTTGATTTGATAATCGAAAATTCATCAATGCGTGATGACTGAGAAAATCCCACCATTGTTTCTCTCTGAGATAGTATCCTTTTGAGCATGTCAAAAAGAACCATAGCCGAAACTATTAGTAATTTGCTACATATATATTTGGTTTTTTTTTTTTCGGGGTTTTGAACAATGAAGGAGTTGAAAGTCAATTTGGTTTGCTAAAATTGTCAAGCTAATTCGATCATCCCATTGGAACATGCCGTTTCGTCCAACAATACGAGCTTTAGAAAGTCAATTGGGTTTTTACAATTGTCAAGCTAATTCGTGATTAGTTTCGATTTTAGAGAATGATATTTGGAATTGAAAAATGTAAACCATTGAATCAAGGTTGAGAAAGCTCAAAAGAAAACGATCAGCCATTTTGGAAGCTCAAAGCTTCGAGTTCGAATTTACCGGGTTGCCAAACGAACTCCTATTTAAAACGGGTAATATCTCAAAAGATCCGAATCGACGAGTGGAATTCGAAACATGAAATTTTGGGCTGTTTGGTTGAGGATTGAGGTGTATTTGGTTGGGTTTAACAATAGCTATTCTACGAAGAAGATGAGTTTGGTGAGGGAGGTTGGGGATTATAAAAATATGTATTTTGTAATTAAAAAAAAAATAATAAATAAATTTTAATTAAACGTGCCTATTTTTCAATTATTTTTATAATTTGTGCACATCACCTATCGGTGGTATTAAATTCACTTTTTAGATGTTCAGGTGTGTAATAGGTCGCCTGTATAGTTTGAGTGTGAACTCGACATTTTGGGTATAGTTTAAGTGGGATTTAATGTATTTTGCCTAAAGAAAACCTTAAAAGATAAGGTTGGGCGTTATCGGACACCGTCACAAGCGACGAACGGTGCTTGACACGTGGCAATTTTGTAATCGATCAATCGGACTAACGGCCACGATCAACTCGGTCATGGAGAAATCCACTAACGGCCACGATCAATTCGGTCATGGAGTCCCAAGCTAACGGTCACGATCAACTCGGTCATGGAGAAATCGGGATCCGGATGATGAGTTTGTCTCGGATAAATCGGACCATACGATTTTCCTCCGACTTCTTCTGATGCAATACCCCGGGCCCGAAAGAGTCTGCGCTCGTGCTTGTTTCTTCCTTCCCTTGATCCCCGGTCTCACCGGTCTAACATTAATCCGATTTTTACCGTATACAACAACCATGTGATTGACGACTCGGCGCATGTTCGCTTAAACTAACGGTTTGTGATTGTTTTCATTGTTGTTATAGAAGATTCACGGTTTGAGAATGGTAACAGTACTCTGTGAAGCATCCTAAAGGTTCTTATGCATTTGTCTATGGGTTTTAGTTCCTGGGTTTGATAAAATAGGAAGTTTATGTTGCTTAGCAGCGGGGTTAGCTCGTGCACGCAATAGCAGCGTGCCAATTTCCAGTCATATAAAGTATAATTTTCTAACACAACAAAGGGGAAGGACGTGAACATACCGCGTATACCCACCGTAGATCGTATTAGGCGTACACCCTGATAAAGCAAAAATGAAACAAGGAAAAAAAAAATTGCAAAACATTCAAAACTAACTATATATATTGTAGATAATAGATTATAGTTTACATCTACTTACCATAAGCATGATTCTTATACAAACAATGTATATATATATACAAAGTGTTGGGATCGAAAAAAATAGATTATAGTAATAATTGTAAATCTTGAACACGATAAATCGGACAATAAAGAAAACTATACTAAAAGAGGTATAAAATATTGATATAAGCATGATTAAAAAAATATAAAAACTACTAGGAGAAAACAATTATATTTATAGAACAAAATAGAAAAGATAGATATTTTAGAGTCTTTTTTCACCAAAAAAACTTTTTTGAAGTAAAACACAATTATGATAAAAAGTGTTAAAAATTGACAATCAAAAAAGTTTACACTTTTTTAAGCTGCAAAAATCAACCTCGGGGTTTGATCAACTCCGTCCCCACCAATGCTTGAAAGGTCTTTATTTCGTCACAATCAATATTCCTGGCCTTAAAGATGAAATAACCACGTCTATTTCTGAATTATCCAAGGAAACAACCATGTGATTGACGACTCGACGCGTATTCGCTTAAACTAACGGTTTGTGACTGTTTTCATTGTTGTTATAGAAGATTCACGGTTTGAGAATGGTAACAGTACTCTGTGAAGCATCCTAAAGGTTCTTATGCGTTTGTTTATGGGTTTCAGTTCCTGGGTTTGATAAAATGGGAAGTTTATGTTGCCTAGCAGCGGAGTTAGATCGTGCAAGCAATAGCAGCGTGCCAATTTGTAATATAAAGTATAATTTTCTAACACAACAAAAAGGATATTGCGTACATCCACCATAGATCGTATTAGGAGAACTGATAAAGCAAAAATGAAACAAGGAAAAAAAAAGTTGCAAAACATTCAAAACTTACTATACATATATTGTATAGAATTCTAAAACTTTCAATGTATGTAACAAGATACAAGATGCATAGTACAAAGTGATGGGATCGAAAAAATATTTAATAATTGTCTTTTTAAATCACCCTAAAAGAGATATAAAATATTGATATGACTTTTTCATTTTTAAATATGAAAAACTAATTAAAAATATAAAAACTATTGGGAGAAATCTAAAACAAATCATAAAACTTTCTCCAGAAAAGATAGATATTTTAGAATCCTTTTTCACCAAGAAAATCTTTTTGAAATAAAATACAATTATGGTAAAATTAAAATAAGGTAAGAAATTCAGACAATCCTAACACAAAGTTTACACTTTTTTAAGCCTGCAAAAATCAACCTCGGGGGGTTTGATCAACTCCGTCCCACACCAATGCTTGAAAGGTCTTTATTTCGTCACAATCAATATTCCTGGCCTTAAAGATGAAATAAAAGAACATCCCGCCAGCATATGATGCGTTTACATTCACAATATCTACAAACTCATATTGTTGATCTTTAGCGTTCTATGAATTGAAAGTTCCAATTGCCAAGTTGCACAGCTCAGTGTATTTCTATTTTCTCATTGCAATCGCGAGGGAATCCATGAGTGACACAATATGGGCGTGAAGTGGACGGATAGAGAAATCGAAACCCTCGGTTCTCATCCAACTCCCTGTTATACTGGTCCCACATCTTGCGGTCCACCTTGGTACCATGGGTAACTGTCTTTGTGAATTGTGAATGAATACTTAAAAGTTGTCATCTCTAGTATTTATAGTGAGTCAAGGCAAACCAAATTAAGGTCCAATTAGGACATAAATAAAAAAAAAGTGATATTATTATTATTACTATTATTATTATTATATAATAATCTATCTACATATATTAAAAGCACGAATAATTTAAGCTAAATGTTGAATGACCAAAATATCCTTTAAATATTGATCGACTTTTATGCCCTTAAAATTTTAAGTTAAGTGAGGGTAAAATTGTAAAATAATTACCAAATTTAACTAATTTATATCTATATTATATTAAGAGCACGAAGGGCCTTAGAAATGTTGATTGAATTTTTTGCCCTTCATTAAAAGACTCCACAATAGATAAAATAGTAATTTAATAGTTGCCTAGTATTTATATTTAGGAGTTAAAACTTAAAAGCCTATTAAAATTTTATTATAAAACCTTTTCTTATTTAAATTGCGCATCTAAAATTTAGGACTTTGAAATCAACAAACATTGTAATTATTATTGTTCCTTATTTGGTTTATATACAATATAATATATATGGAAAAAAAGTTAGTAACACATGAAAATTTACATTACGAAATTTTGGAATAGTTTATGGTAATGACATTTAATTACTTTTGCATGCAACACTCCTATTCCTATAACTTAGTTGGCTCAAACCAAAAAATAAAAATAATAATAAAAAATAAAAAATTAGTTGGCAACTTTTGTTTAGGAGAGATTTAGCATGCACTTGTACAATGTCTTCGGTCATAACAGTTTATTATTTTGTTATATTTATTTTTTAAGGAAATAGAGTTGTTATTGAGTATCATTTTTCCAGATTTTGGTGGTAAATAAAATTCTATTATGATTAGAGAAATACGTTTATAACTCAGAAAAGAATTTTATTGATGGGTGAAACAAAAAAAAAAATCTTCCTTAAGAACATGTTCGACAGTCTTTTCTTTAGAGATGGTGTTCTTTTGCAAATATATAATCTAAATTTACATGGGTTAAAATTGCACATGCTTGATCGATGTGTGATTAGATTTTTTTTTTTTTAAAAAACTTTTTTACTGATTGGTTGATTCATGCCACATATTCTATTGCTCCATCTTGTTGATTTCTTCAACCTTGCTACTGAGCTCAAAGGCAAAAATGTTAGAGTTTTTTGATTTTAGTCGTTAAAGGTATTTATTGGTTATTAAAAGCACGAAGGGCCTTGTTGGTTATTTATTGGTACACAACTCAATAGTTTTTTCTTTTTAGATTTTGTTCTTTTTGAAATGTACATAGGTTAAGTAAGGGTATGGTAGCTAGCTAGATGTGCAATTGATGATTTGGTTGTTTCTTATTTTCTGAGAGATCTGATTGATTCAAGGCATAATTTTTCTTGAACATCCTGCTGGTTTTCTTCTACCTTGCTACATCAAGGCCTTAG
The DNA here is from genome assembly GCF_029784015.1 of Lycium ferocissimum. NCBI lineage: Eukaryota > Viridiplantae > Streptophyta > Magnoliopsida > Solanales > Solanaceae > Lycium > Lycium ferocissimum. The sequence continues at coordinate 13,408,163 of NC_081350.1, forward strand.
CTATCAGTATATCACAGAGTTGAAGGTAGAGAAGGGTTAGACTTTTTCTTTTCTGGGTTTTCATGATCGTTAGAAATTTTTGTTAAAAATTAGTTATTACTTTTTACTTTAAACACAACTTAATTTAATTATAGTTATAGAAAGATACTAGGGAACTTGCCGCGCTTCGCGCAGTTATGAAAAATGTCAGCAAATTTAGAAATAATTTTTTTTTATAAATTTGATCGAGATACAAGAAACAAAAAAAAAATCAACTTCAGAAGTAAAAAAATGATAAAATCACAATATAGAAACTTTAGTAGAATTGGAGCTTATAAAAATTACTTTTTATTGTCAAATATTCTTTAAAATGAAAAGAATAATTTATTAAGAAAATTTTCATATATTATAAGGTTAATACACGATTGTCTTAATTTAATATAGTTCAAATTCATATATTTAAGGACTTGATTTTTCTTCTTGCTTTCATTAAACGGTAAAATTCTTGTTCGATGAATCTTTCTTCTATTCAAGTAAAAATAAAAAGAAACCAAAAGTGATGAGACTAAAGGAGGGAAAAAAAAAGTATCTATTTCATTTCTTTTTTTTATATTTTGTCCTTTCATTGTCCTTGTTTTTTTCTCTCGTTTTTTATAATCATCTAATAATTCCCTCTTGTTTATTTCGTCTTTATCCTCTATTACAGTTTTTGTTTTCTATTCCTTTATTGCTTTTTCTTGTTTTTTTCTTCTTTTCCTTCACTACAAAAAAAAAAAAAGGTAATTTGCGGAAGTTGAAAAATACGAATCGCGGAGGTTTTAACCTCCGCTATTTGTCCTACAATTACTCTAAAAATAAGAAAAAAAAATCATGCTTACAAATCTCTATTTTCTTACTCTAAGACATCAAAATGTATTGTTATTTCAATATTTTCATTACTCGACTTACAAATAAAGAAAACTACATCTCCAAAAAAGAGGGAGAAGCAAATAGTTGGAAAAAGCAAAAGAAATAAACTTATATTTTACGTAATTTATAACAAATTTCTTGTCAGCAAGAACATTTGGTCTTATTTTTCATTTAACCTTTCTTCCATTATGAGCATTTCATATGACAATAGTAGATTGGGATTGTCACCTGTTCACTTCATCTTGGCCTCAACTATGATCAAGAATTTACTTAAAGATATTGCTGATATTCTTTTCCGTTTACTAATTAGATATGATTGACTCTGTCAATTCTTTTGCTAATTTTTTGAAAGTAGAAGAAAAGAACAAATCTTTAAAGAAAACGTAAATGATTCTTCATACCATAAGAAACACCTAAAGAGGGGCGTATTTCAATATTTAATATATATTCCTTTTAAGCAATTAGTAATATTTTTTGAACCTTCGTTAATAGTTAGCAGATTCCCAACAAAGTTACAAAAATTTAATTTGAGCCTAAACGAAAATAAAGACTTGCGACACTCAAAATTCGTAAAAACTCAAACTAAAGAAGTTTCATAGAGAGAACACCCGAGAAAATAAAAAGAAAGAAAAAAAATACAAAACACACAATTTTAATCATAAGAAAGTAGATGAAATAAGAAATACGGAGTAAATGCACAATTTTTGAGCTCTTTACGTCATCTCCTCCCGCAAACTGATCAACATTCAAGAGCCTTCTTCATCGAGTCAAGATAAAGCATAAATCTGACATTACAATAATACTATGAGAATAGTACTATTTCAATATGGAATGAAAAGAATAATGTTGATTTATATAGGGAAAACTTGAGGAATATCATAAGGTATCTTAAAGTTGAAATTAAATAGTTGGGGGTTATGAATATGAAAACTTAAAAATCATGGAGTTAATGACATTATTAAGAGTAGAAGTTTAATTGGCATAAGTTATGACGATTTGAAAACAAATAAAGGAAAAAAACAAATAAAGAAGAAAAAAGATAACCGAAAAATGTATTAAGTGCTATAGCCTATAGCTACATGAGTTAGGCAAAGGAAGAGGATCAGATTTTTTTTTCCAGTAATAATCCAACTGATCAAATTTTTCCCGTACTAATTCAATGTGTTTAGTAGATTGAAGCAGAAAAATGAAAAAAATGCCAAAAAGAAAGGAGACTAATATGAATATATTATGAAATATATTAATGTGGATGTCCATGTAGTCCCTCCACTACTCTTCACTATTATGTTCCACCTCCATGTTCTCAAATCTTTAATGTCATAACCTCCCACACCTCCATAACTTCATCCATGATCTTTCCCATTATGTCAGTGATTAATGTCTTTTAAGACATCCCTTTTGTAATCCTACCTTTATATAATTGTATAAATAGAGGCATGGAATGTGATATGAAACACACTTGATATTTGGAAGAACTAAAAAATCCTCTCCTCTCTTTGTTACTTTGTTGTTCTTACTTTCATCTTTTGATATATTGTACTAACTCTTTTAGGTTGATTTTACAACACATTATCAGCACGAGTCTCTAACCTGTTGAGTTATATATGTCTACGAAGTTGTTCTACATTGAACTGTTTTTCTCAAAGCTATGCTTCGCTCCTTCATCTGGTACGTGAGTCTAATTTTAATTTGAGTTTGTTATGCCAGTTCCAATTTGATACAAAACTCTTTTGCTATTCTGTGCCTAACTGTTTGTTAGTTTAAATCTGCTTTTTGTTCTATAAATTTTAAAGTTCTTAAAACCACTGTTTGTAACCACAAATTTTTAAGGATCAAAGAAAAATTATGTTTCCAAATTAACAGAAAATGTGACACATATATGGATGTGCTATCATTTCTTTTACGTGATTGTCCAGTAGAAATTCTATATAGTCTAAGATTGATATGATATTACTGTTCTTTAATTAAAGCTATTCTGGCATATAAACTAAGCAGAAACCAGATTATGATATCTCATACATATGTTAGTAAGTTCTCATCTAAAAAATTACTTTTATGACAATTATCAACCACAACTTGACAAGTTATCAGGCTATGTAATAGGTTGATTATTTATTAAATGTTTGGTTGTTTCCACTTCCCTGTCTGCTTGGCCGTTTGTCAACATATTCACATTAGAAAGATTTAGAATTTTTAAGTGGCAGTAGATTATATAAGCTACGGAAAGAATTCTTTATTAGTTACATATGTTTATTGACTTGTTGTCAATTACACAGCTGATATTTATTTAGTATACCTGGTATATAAATATTAGTCTACTTATGAGTAAAAGTTTTTGTTGATAAATGTTCTCTCTATTTCATTGATATAATTGAGACTGCTTATATAATCTATGAGTAATAAGTATTTCTAATAATTGAGAGTGCATGAGTTACAATATTGATATCCAAAAGGATGCTATAACATCAAGATGATGAATAAATGCCAGATTGAGAGGTATGTTAGTATCCACTATCTTCAATTAAATGTCTTTTACGTGTTAGTTTTCCAATCCAGAAAAAAAGGCTAATACTGACACCTTTTGATGATTAATTTATTGATCTTGGAGTTTTATATTTTAATACAATTTGTGGACTTATAAGCATGACAATCTGTATAGATCGTTGTGTCTGGATAATCATTCCTTCAGAAGAAATTATTGGTAAGTCTTCAAATAATCAATTAGGATGTGTTAAATATTTTGTTTATTCAGTACAGGTGTAAATGGTTATATATTTTATAAACTTTTTTTATGTTTATAATCATAAAGTGGTAATATTTTTAAAAGATTCGAGATTGATCTCATTGTACTTTGGCCTAGTATGTCATTGGTTGAGGGTAAGACGACGGATTCAAGTCTTACCGCACCATGAGGATAAGACATCGGGTTAAAGTCCCAGTGCAATATGATTATAAGATGTTTGGTTTGAGTCCCATCAATTTATGGCCTAACACGCCTTTATATGGATAAGACGTTGGGTTTGAGTCCCCATGCACTATATTAATGATGTAGATGACTAAGGCAAAATAATGTGTATTTGATGAAAAAATCATAAAGGCCATTCCACTTGATATACTCCATTCTGTGAGGGGAATGTGGTAGCAGTGCATAATAAGTCTGAAAAAAGATAAATGGTTAAATATCTGAATGAATGTGGGCGTGCCAATGGACGAAAATGATAATAATCATCATTGTGATAATTATAAAAGGAAGAACATTATGGGTTCTCAAAATGGTTCTAATAAAGGTGAAGGTAATTTTTGTCATCAATATGGTATGAAAGGTCATTGGCTACGTGGTTGTCGTGCGACCTACCTTGATGAAAATTTATAAATCCTCCGTCAAAGCAAAGGATACAATTTCAAAGTGATGTCGAGGTGGGTCTATGAACATGATAAGGACAATGGGCTTATAATGAAAATTTATGAATCACGTATATATGACTATAGTCCATTCCTTGAACAGAATATTATGACTTGTGATGAACATCGTGAATGCTCGCCCATTTTGAAAGTGAAATGTGAATACATTATGGATAAGGACGTGCTCATGTATGGTTGGATAAATGTAACGTCCCGTTTGGTCGTTATTGCGTTCCCGACCCTTTTGATCCCTTTCCGAGCTTTATTAGCTCATATTTGAACCGCGGGGATCATTGGCACGCTTACCAAGGCCATCAGACTTGATTTGGGTAAGTTTTGGAAAAATTTGGCTTTTAAGTGAAAACCATTTGACTCATAATTGACTTTTGGGTAAACGGACCTTTATCGAAAATCCGTCGATTCCAAGAGGTCCGAATGGTCGTTTAGAACTTGTGTGTATATTTGGTTCGATTCCCAATGCACTCGGGTACATTTTGAGACTTGGGTTGAAAAGTTATTTTTGAGGTATCAGGGTTGACCCGGTTAACGAGACCTCCGACGGGAATTCTGAGGCCACGATGCTTTCATAGCGCGTTTTATGTATATCTGCATATTTGGTTTGTGTTCGGGAGGTTCCGAGATGGTTCCGAGGGTCGATTTCAAGTTTCGAAAGACAAAAGTTACGGTGTCACAGTGGCCGTGGCAGTGGCAAGAACCACGAAAAACGATAGCAACAAACCGGGCCGGTAGCGCGAAAACGGTGACCGAACCGCTGAAGCGGCCGACGGACCAGATTTGGCCCTAAGTCTTTCATTCATTACCCACTCCGAAAATAGAGCTTTTGGGAGCATTTCTTAAGGGAGAATCATTGTGGTAAGTTCTTCCATCTTCTTTACCATTCCTTATTCCATTAATCATCATAGGAAAATCTATAAAATGTGCTAGTTTCTTTAAGAACTTGTAGATTAAAATAGAGTTTTTATGAGTTCTTCTTTCTAGGCTTGTAATCTTGATTAATTGATTGGGTTTATACTAGATTATGATGTATCTAAGGTTGTTAATCATATATCTTCCATTATTAGTGTTGGATTCTTGAATCTGAGAGTTAAGGTTTATACCCAAAATTGGGGGTTTTGCTTGGATTTCGAAATTGGATGAATCTTTGAGTTATTTTAGCAATTAGTTGATGGGTTTTGATCCCCTATTATTTAATTGGATATTTTACCCCCCCAATTTCCCGTTTTGACCTTGTGGGCCCCGTTTTCCCAAATTCTAGGGTTGGTTTTGACCTAATTTGAATGATAGCAATATAGGTATCGATCTTCATGATTTCTAATCTAGATTTCAAATATGCCTAGACTTTCTTGATCTTGAGGCTCAGCGGAAGGGCAAGGCTAAAGAGTGATTGTTCGTGTATTCTTTGTTCGGCCATCCGGTAGGTTATGGCTTACCACCCTTGACAAGACTTCGTGTCGAAAGCATATATTTAGATGATATTGTCGGAGAAAGCATGTAAACCTTTGGATATGAAGTTGGGTTGGATATTGTCTTAGGTTGGGCCCTGTTGCGCCACCCCCTTGTGTTGTGACTTGATTGCTCTATTGTTATTGGCTTGATGCCGCATGGTAATAGTAGATATTGGAGACTATTGATGTTTCTTGTTCATGATATTGTGGTACCTCAGTTGTTGATATTGGTACGAGGATAGTACTCCATATGACTTGTGTAGTCTTTCATGATATGATTGGCTTACCCATGGTTGGTACTTGTGATATTGACCTGATTATTGATGTTGATTCATACATTGCACGCATTCACATCTCTCATGATATACTATTGATACATTATTGATACTTGATGAAACACTGTGATGAGTTGTGCTCAGTTTGCATGAGAGTGATATGAGAAGTCCGATATCCGATGGTTATCAAGGAATCGTGGATTGTGTGGAGTGATGTGAGAGTCCGTGTCCGATGGTTGTCCCGAAATCGTGGATTGAGTGAGTACATGGACTTCGCGGGTCCCCTATGGGTTGTGCTACCAAGACGTTGATACTTCCGTCCGGAGTACATGTACGCGACGTTACATTGCATTGCATTGCATTTGCATTCTTACATCATTGCATTACATTGCATTGCGGCTTATATTGTGATGATATAGTGTTTTACTTGTGATGTTGGGTTCGGATTGGATATATTGAGACTTGGCACACTTGGGTTTAGATGCTTCCACTTAGGTGACGACGTGTACTTGGTTCTGATTATTTTTTACTTGTACTAGTTGCTTTATCTGCCTATCTTTCTTTATTGTCTGAATTATGTTAGCTATACTTAGTCCCTAATGATACCTACAGTCTTGTGGTTTTGTGCGACACCTTCACTTCTTGCATTCTTTTATGAATGTAGAGTTCCGGGTTGGATGCTTTTTTGTCTCCCGTGGGCGATAGTTGCTATCGTACACTTAGAGTTTACGGGGTGAGCACGGAACGTTGCCTTGAAGACTCCCTCTTGTTATGTCTTACTTTCCATTCCAAGACATATACGGATATTGATGTATTATTATATTTTCGGACTTGTATATTTCTAGTTAGATGCTTGTATGGCTTAGACCAAACCACAGGTGTATTTTCTTATTTAATACTTTTTCTATGTATTATCGTAAGACTTACGTGATTTATTCTCTTCCTCTTAATTGATTTATTTGTTTATGCCTTTATCATCGTTGGGTTGAAGGTTCGCTTACCAAGGTGGGAAAGGTAAGTGCCCGCACGGCTTAGCCAAATTGGGTCGTGACAATAAATACCACAACTCTCCTCCACAGGAGGTTTGAGAAAAATAAAACAATTTATATTGGCATAAACGATCATTGGTCACGTATTTTTAGTATGTCATAAATATTGTGGCATGCCTCATCTTGAATTCTTTGAAGGGTAATAACAAGAAATAAATCTTGCATATAAAGGTTTTGACCATGACCATAATGACAATTACTCCTTAAAAGGAGATGTTCACCATATGGCTGGTATTATGAAATATGTGGTAGTACATAAATAATTGGGAGCTCTGAAAAAGCTAATTTGTTGCTACCCGGAGGAATGAAATTGTTCATAATATTGGTGTTGTAGTAAGTCTCAAATTAAACTTTTTAAGTTTCAAAGGCATTGGCCAAATATGAATTATATTGAGACTATAAATTATTGGAAGGTTTAATATCTTCATATTACTACAACTATAGCGGGTAAACAAAATGTATGTGTAATGTTGCTTGTTTTTCCTCCGAATTTGTACTACATAAATACAAGCATGATGGAATCACATGCTACGGAAGTTGGCATGAGGTTGGTACATCACGGTTCAAATGTGATGCAAAAATAGTTGAGAATTCATGTGGTTATATATTGAAGAAATAAAATATTCTTCAAGAATTCTCTTGTGCTGCTTGTTCTCATGATGAAAAATTGATTAATTTACCAGCTAAGGTTGGGATTGTATCCCATGATTTTGGAACGTATAAAAGGTGATATATATATAGGCCCAGTCACCTGCCATGTGCATTTGGTATCAACTTGCAATTTGGTTTTTGCAAGATTTTTTGCTCAAATTTTTAAATTAAGAGCATGATTACAAATTATGAAATGATGTTGATAATCTTTGGTTTATATCGAGTTGGTTTAGCGAAATTGTATGCCTCCAATTATAGCTAAACAATTGGTAATGAACAAACTCCAAAAAATAAAATTTGGGATGAGATATGTTATTTAATATGTAGGCACTTATGCCGCATCAAGCCCGACAAATTATAATAAGTTCTCTATCACAATTGGTTGAGGGTTAGGAACCAAATAATTTTCATCCAAAATTTGAATGTGTAGTATATGATTCAATTGCTCCACCACAACGCATAAAGATGGATCCCCACATAAGGTTGGGAGGTAAATGTTAGATTTCCTATATTAGGGGAAGGGATGATAAGCGGCTGGAAAATAAGGTCTATGTAATGAATTATCACTGGTATGATCCTCGTTGAAAAGATAATTCAAGTTAACGCAGAACGCATTTGCGACGAAAGTGAATAGTATATTCGGTGTAAAATGCTCGATTCGATTAGAATTAAAGTCTTTGAAAGCGAGTCTATGGCGATATTTGATCGGTTTCAAAAGATAAAACTCCTTGAAGAAGGGGAGGAGCAAATGATCAAGATAGTCTTACTAATGAGGCAAGTGCTTTAAAATAGCATCACGACATAATATTTCATACAATCTTTGGTTAGGTTTAGGTACCTGAGAATGATGAAAACTAAAGAGATCTCGATAAGTTATGTTGTATTGGAACCGATATCAAATGACCGTCGACAGTATCTTCACTCAACATTATAATGGTGATGAGGATCTTGAATTCAAATACGTCAAAGAATGTGGACAGATATAATGATTGGCCAAATAAAATACGCATTTCAAGTATATTTGTTTCACTTGGAAAAGTGATGTTTTGGACCTATAGTCCAAGGACCTCAAGGTATAATGTCAGTGAGGCACAAATGGGTTCTTGTACGAAAAGTAAAATGAGAAATAAAAATCGTAAATATAAACTACGACTTGTGCCTTGTGGCATAAAGGTTTTTCGCAAAAGTCCCGACATTATTGTATGAAGATGTATGTATTCTCCTGGGGTGGAGGCAATGGAGTTTCTTATTAGTCTGACAATATATGAAATTTTGAATACGTATAATTAATTGTTGTCAATATGGCTATATAGACAACGAAAGAAGATCCGTAGGGATTTAAACTTGTTTGAAGCATTTAAGGTTACGAAAATAAAGCTTCAACAAATCTTTATATAGGTTAAAGCGATTCCATTGAGTACTCCAATGGTTGTGATGTCGCTAAATATAAATAAACATCATTTTGATCTCATGATAATGATGAGTTTATTGTATTGCATACTGCAAAAGAAATTGTTAATATAGATTTATTTGTCCTAACAAATATTATCAAGGTTTTGTTGGTTATGTAAAATGCAGGCCATTATTTTTATTATTACATGAAGTTTATTCTTCAAGCGAGTTACCGATTTGCATGTAAGGATATTGCCACATTATGACGTTCTATATGACAGTCAATTATTGATATTTATTCAAAGCCTGCCAAGGTGATAGCTACTTACAAAGCAAGTCAGGAATGAGTGTCTGGCTGAGATAAAAAATTCAGCACATTTTGCAATAGTATGATGTTTATTTGGAAATGAAGATTTCAACAATATTGTACGAAGCTTGCATAGCTCAATTGAAAGAAGGATACAACAAAGGAGACATAATACAACACATTTCGTCAAAGTTCTTTTTCAGACATGATCTTCGACAAAAAAGTGAAATAGATGTTCAACAAATACGCTCGATTGATAATTTGACCGATATGTTTACTAAAGCATTAACAACCTCGACAATTGAGAAGCTGGTATACAAGATTTGGATGCGTCTTCTCCAAGAATGAAGTGATATTTTAATCAGGGGGAGTATAATACGTCTTTGTACTCTTTTTCCCTTAGCCGAAGTTTTGTCTCACTGGGTTTTCCTTGCAAGGTTTTTAACGAGGCAACAAGCAATGCGTATTACAAGATATGTGTACTCTTTTTCCTTTCCTAGGATTTTTTCCCACTGGGTTTTTCCTAGTAAGGTTTTAACGAGGCATATCATCTATGGACATCCAAGGGGGAGTGTTATGAAATATATTAATGTGGATGTCCATGTAGTCCCTCCACTAATCTTCACCATTATGTTCCACCTCCATGTTCTCAAATCTTTAATGCCATAACCTCCCACACCTCCACAACTTCATCCATGATCTTTCCCATTAAGTCAGTGATTAAATGTCTTTTAAGTCATCCCTTTTGTAATCCTACCTTTATGTAATTGTATAAATAGAGGCATGGAATGTGATAAGAAACACACTTGATACTTGGAAGAAATAAGAAATCCTCCCCTCTCTTTGTCACTTTGTTGTTCTTACTTTCATCTTTTGATATATTGTACTAATTCTTTTAGGTTGCTTTTACAACAGAATAGTAAATGTTGAAACTTTTAATTTCTTTTGCAATAAAGATTAGGAATTAGTGAAGTAGTAAATGTTGAGACATTTAAGTATAAACATTAAAGAATAAGAATGAATGGATGAGTAGTAATTAACACATTTATTTTTGTACAATCATAAAGTAAATAAAAATTAGAGAAAACTCCAAAAAAAAAAAAAAAAGAGAAAAAAGATAAATAGGAATGGTGGAAATAGAGAGGTGCCACATTACTTCCCTAATGCCTAGCTTTATTATATATAGATTAGGTTAGATACATCAAACACAATATTTGAGTCAATGTAATAATATTATTTTGTTACTTAAACGAATGTTGCATCTATTTTGATGTTCATTGCTATTTACAATATATTATTTTGTATAAAATTCATAGTTTATTGATACGTGCAACACACGTACGCTAAAGCTAGTAGTGATAAAGACTTCTAGACAACATAAGATCTAAAGTAATCATATTAACATGACTGAAATTTGTTCACAACTAACTGTTATATTAGATAAATAACTCTTTTTTATTACATGATGTCTTATTTTTCACCAAGTTTAAATTGATTTCAAGAGAATGTAGTTTGTTTAATAGAATTAACCGAAAAAAAAAGAGATATTTTTATTTTACTTTTCCACCTAAACTTACTTTCTTAAGCAAAACAATAAATCGTCAAAGGAAATAAATGATGAAATTGCAGAAGATATCATATTAAGTTCTCCTTCAATTGTTGTGTAAATAGGTCAACAAAAGGTGAATGAACAACCTCTTTGTACTTTGATTAATAAAGTACAAGTTACTTGTCCAAAGGTAGGATAAATAATTATGTACTGCCTTTAAAATTAGTTTTTTTTTTTTTAAAACAAAATCAACATGTGGACCCAATCATCTTCTTTTTTGCTTCTTCCTCCTTCAAATTTGCCCATCATTCCGTCCACCTATACATTTTTTGATGGCAAAAATAAGCTACAACAACAACGACACCAACATATCTAGTGAAATCCTACAAAGTGGGGTCTCGAGAGGGGAGAGTGTACGCAGACCTTAGCCCTACCTTAAAAGGTAGAGAGGTTGTTTTCGGTAAAGTATAAACCTCGGCGTAAAACAAAGAATTCGATTAAAGAGTATGTAACGAAAATAATGAAAATAAAGCGATAAAACGATAAAAAAAAGTGCTAACCACGAATAAATAAGATAGTCAAAGATGGCAAAAGAAAAAAAAAAGTGAACTTCAAATTTTAAGGTAGCATACTCATCACTATCTCACCCAACTTCCCTATTTTATGAATTGTTGGATTCATTCTTCAGTTTCTTGACCTAATGCATTCATTGTATTATTAGTTTCTACTTGCGTTAAGTACAAGCAATGGAAACTACAATGCATAAAAGAAGAGGGGAGGAGGAGGGGTGGGTGAAGCAGTGACAACTTATTTTTTCTATTTTTAAAAAAGATTTTTTTAAGAAGAACTTAGAATTTTTCTTATTAAAATTTTATACTTTTTTTTAAAAAAGGAAAAAGAAAATCATTACACTAGTCTATTGATTTATGGGAAAAGGGTCAAAAATACCCCTCTACTTTGGAAAAAGGGCTAAAAATATCCTCCAAACTTATTTTGGGTCAAAAATACCCTTTCCATCCTTAAAGTTTTCAAATATATCATGTCTTGTGAAATTATCCCCAAAATAACCCGAAATCATTTTGAAAACCCGCTCCATCATTTAAACCCGATCCAACTAAATAATAACGTATAAAATCCCCTTATTCCCCCAATACGTAGGTTTGAAGTTTGAGGGAATTGGGAGAATAACGGGATCTTATGGGTTATTATTTTGGGGGATAATTTCCGTCAAGACAGGGGTATTTTTGATCCAAAATAAGTTCGGAGGATATTTTTAGCCATTTTTCCAAAGTAGAGGGGTATTTTTGACCCTTTTCCCTTGATTTATCTATGTGACGCTTCATCAACAATAAAAATCATTTGTGAGGTTTGATGGACTCAGTTGTTCATGAAAGTTGAGACACACTTTATTAGCTAAATTTATCTATCTGGTCATTGACAAAGTTAAAACGTCTAATTAACCGTTGATGTCAGCTTACGGGGGCTATCCATGTATTTGACCTTCAAAAAAAGGTACATAGTCATAAAGAAGCATTGATAATTTAAAGGGCAAAATAAGTATTTCTTGGAGGAAAGGCAAAATATTTATGATTGTAAATTTGAGGGGAGCAATTTTGACCTATAAGTCAAAGTTAAAGGAGTGAAAATCTAAATTGTTCTCAAGACCCATTCTACTCTCAAAAACAAAAAGAAAAGAAAATCCCATTGGTCTGTCAGAGAAGCTTAAACCACAGGCTGTGACTCATAACACTGACGTCTCCTTCTGCCAAAAAGATCCAACCTTTGAACAAATTTCTCAGATCATTACATACTTCAAAGGTCAAAACCTGAATTAATTCCAATTTATCAAAACCACTCAAATTTTCTCAGGTCAGTCAATCAAACTCTACTCTCAAACACATAATAAAACAAACATGTATCTATAATTATTTTACAGAAGTTCTTGAAATTTTTTCAAGATTCATGTGTAGATCGTGTTTTTCAGTTGATCTAATGAACCCCATCGAATTTTCTTGTAGGAGTTAACTAGTTTTGATTTTTTGAAGCATTTTTGGATTGTAATTGCTGCTAACAAAATCAAGAATGTTTACCCGAATGTTTGGAAAACCTAAACAAGAAACTAATGCTCTAGCTACGCTAGACAAGTTAAATGAGGTATGATCTTGCTTTCTTGGTTTTTTTCCTTAGACTTTGTTTTTATTTTGTCTTTAAATGTTCTATATTTACTTCTAAGGTTTGATGGTGATGAAATTTTGTGTCATTTGCTGGTTATGGAGGGGTTGGGGAATCTAGTATTAGCTATGCTATTATTGTAGCAAATGAGTTCGGTAACTGGATTCAGTTGAAGTTATGTGAAGTTCTTTTAGTGGAATTTGTTGCAAGAAAGAAACTTGCTGTAATTCTGCACTTCAATACGTTGTTGTCGTGGTAATTAACTGTTTTCTCTGGTTAGTTTATGTTTTTGTTGTTTGAACTGAAAGTCTGCGCCTTTTCGGAAATTGTATCTATTTCTATTGCAGCCTTCTATCAAGAGGAATATAAGAAAGAATAATGAGTCATAATGCATGTGAATGTAATTCACAGACACAAGAGTGTTAATGGTGCTCCTTCTAATAACCCCAAGGGGCTGGGAGAGAGCAAGTTAGCTTCAGATCTCTGTATGAGTTGGATGGCTCACGGGCAACACTTCTATTTTATGCTCAGGTTGAAACTAATGTAAAATGGAGCGAAACGGACATAGGTTATATACACTAATTTGGGTGTGATAGATTTTAGCTGCTGCCTGCTGCAGGTGGATATGATAGATTCTACAGGTAGCTACTCTTTTGCAACCCAATTGTATTTAAGAGAATGTGTGACCACATAAGACTTACCCTCTTCCGAACAGCTGGGCTGCAAACTCTGGTACTTTTCGTTTATCTAGGAGCGGAAATATTGTCCTTTTGTGGACTTTTCCCAGCGCCCTAATTGGGAGAAGCAAACTTCAAATTTGTACAGTCTGATTTTTCTTCTACTTTCTACAACACGAGCTTCCAGTGTTTCTTTTTCTGAAACGATGGAGGTTTATCATGTGCAAGGAATGGTTGAACTAAAGAGTTATAGTTTTGAGGTCGCAGCAGTTTGGCCTAGTCTTAATTCAGGCCAAGTTCATTAAGGCTGTGGGCATTTTGCCAAATGTGTTTGTGATAGTTTCATGTTATTTCATTCTGAACTCAGGCACGGTTTACTTTTGGACCAACTTATTTGATCTAGGAAGACAAATGTAAAGCTAGAACCAGAGGGGTTAAACGTTATATCCTTGTTTCCTCCTATTTTGGTGAAGAAATTGAATGCTATCTTCTGTCCCCTGGTTTGCTAAATCGTTTTATACTAACTTCCTTCTTGTTAATTTCAGTCAAAAGTTATTAGCTTGTTTAAAATTTTCGGGCGAATGATAAAGAGCTTAAATTTTATTTTGGTTATGTTGTACAGACTCTTGAGATGCTTGAGAAAAAGGAGAAGGTTTTACTGAAGAAGGCTTCTGGCGAGGTTGAAAAAGCAAAGGAATTTACTAGAGCAAAAAACAAAAGGGGTATGTTCTATAGAAAATCATTGACAAGATGATATTTATTCTTCCTATGTAGTTCACTAGTTATGAATACTTTTTTTGAGATTAGGAAAAAAAGAAAAAGACAGTCTATGCATACTTCTTACATTGATAATTTTGTCTTAAGATATATGTTATTGTCATGCACTTAATGATGCGACATACTATGAAAAATACTCTGGATGTTTAATGCTCATTATTCCCATGTATTTGCATGATCTCGGGAATCGAGTAACATCAGATAGATTTGATGATTTGAATGTGTTTTGTCATTTTGTGTGTGAGACAAGATAGTCCATGTATGGTCAACTTGGGTTAACAGGTGAAAAATTATCTTATAATATGAAGTGTTAACAGGGTACTGATTTTTTTATGCCATTGGTACGTTATGATTTTTTTTTTTTTTAAAAAAAATAGTATACATATTGGTTGTCTTCGTGATGTTATCCTTTCTGATTTTCTGCCTGGCGGGTTGGCGGTGATACATGAGGTTATCCGTTGAGGTCCTTGTCATTTCACAAATTCCTTTATTCCACTTAAGGTCTAATTAATGTCTATTCGACATTTCGAAGTAAAGAACAAAATGGAAAAGAAAGTTATTAGTGCTCGTATGAGTCTTTGATCTCTAACTATTTATCTACTTATTTCCTAAAGAGTGAATGTTTCAAAAGAAATTTTCATAGTTAAAGCTTAGGAGAGTTATCGTACAATAAGAGAGACCTAAGTCCTTTTGCTTGTAGGTTACAATAGTTATCTTTGCAAATTCTCTTGCTATAGAGAATATGTAAGACATGATCGACCAATCAACTAGGCCTCAATTCCATACAAAACTGGGGTCAGTTGTACGAATCCTTAAAAGTGTTCCTTTCTGTTCGGACCCAAATCATTTATACAACTATGATGTCTTGCCACTTAAAGTTTGACTTGTTTTGGAGGTATCTTAGAACATGTAAATAGTTAGAGATAACAATGTATTTCCTCTGAAAGAACTGCTGAGAGAATGATAGAAGCTTAGAGATGCTTCCAATGAAAACTGCATTTGATCCTGGCTGATCTAATTGAATTCTTGATATCTTTCTTCATTTTCCTGTATTACTGGATATTTCCACCTTAAAGAAAAGGAATAAACATGGTTTATCATTCTCGCTCATGCACATGGATTTCAGTTTTTACTGCCTTTAGCATTGCGAGGACATACTATATTATAGGATGGTGCTGTGAGTCATGTTCTTGTATTTTGAGTCATTTTTCCCTTGCTAAATTCTCAGATTTAGTTTGTTGACAGCAGTAACAGAATTCTTTTTTTTTTAGCGGCAATACAATGTTTGAAAAGGAAAAGGCTTTATGAGCAGCAAGTCGAGCAACTTGGAAACTTTCAATTGCGTATTCATGATCAGGTGCTCTTCATGTGTTCCTACATCTCGGTATCTTTGCACGACCGTGTATCATAACAGCATGAAGACACGGTTTCACTTATTTGTGTGTTGGTTTCAGATGATAATGTTAGAAGGTGCAAAAGCTACAACGGAGACTGTTGATGCTCTAAGAACCGGAGCAGCTGCAATGAAAGCTATGCAAAAGGCTACGTAAGTTTCATGTGCAGTGTGTTATTTAGTGCTCTTTCTTCTGTAGATGCAACTATTTTGGTAGAGAAAAACTTTAGAAAATACAAACTGATCAAAGTGGCAAATGAGAGATCTCCAAGTCAGGACTTTTACAAGATGGTCCCTTACCTTTGGTAGTAGGTTCAAAATAGTCTCTTAAGTATTACTTGAGCAGTTTTGGTCCTTTAAATTTGCCAAAAGTGTACAATTTTGGTCTCCGTCAAATATTTACCAAGCTGTGATTGTTAATTTTTTCCCCCACATTTCCGGTTAAATTTAACAATCAGAGTTCCGTAAATATCTGATGGAGACCAATAGTGTTCACTTTTGGCAAACTTAAAGGACCAAAACTGCTCAGTTGATACTAAAGGGACTACTTTGAACCTACTACCAAAAATAAGGGACCATTTTTGTCATTTTCTCCATGTTAAAGCATTAAATTTACCTTGTAATGTTCTTTCATGATTTAAAAGAAATGGTCTGTCCTTACTGAATCACCACAGAGGTTTGCTCTTTGACGTGACCTTGATAGATGTCAATAATCTTAAATTCCATAACACTTCATATCTTTTATTTATGAGTTGCGGGCTTGCCATATGCTATTTAAGCACACACACGAGTGTAGTTTCTCATAGCATCCACACATACGCAACTTGATGTCTGTAATGTCACTTAAGTTATGGGCTGTCCAATACTTGCTAGTAATTAATTCAGTTTGTTGTTATGGCTTTCTTGTTAACTGAGAGGTTTTGTCCCTTATATTCGCTAACATATTCTGTTTTTCAGGAATATTGACGATGTCGACAAAACAATGGATGAGATCAATGAGCAGACTGAGAATATGAAAATAATTCAGGAAGCATTGTCAACACCAATTGGTTCAGCTGCTGATTTTGATGAAGTATGTCCGACTTATTCCTTACTTTTTTTTTCTTTTTCTTAAGATGTTATAATTTACTCTTTCAGGACAAGAATTTACATGTTTGTTTCTGCAGGATGAATTGGAGGCAGAACTTGAAGAACTGGAAGGAGCTGAATTGGAGGAACAGCTCCTTCAGCCTGCTACAACTGCTCCTGTTGCACCGATTAGTGTACCTGCTGGAAGGCAACAAGTGCGTCCTGCTGCTCAGAAGGCAGAAGAAGATGAGCTTGCCGCTTTGCAGGCTGAAATGGCTCTTTGAACAGGTCATTTCCATTCACATTCTGAGTTTTGAGTCAAGGAACTTCTGATTTGTGAATTTAAAATTTTCTGTTAAATGTGCAAATTACAGCTGAGACATGCTATATTTAGATATATCTGAAAACATTTCCAGTTTTATGCTTACTTTCCTATTTTTTTCCTTTGTGGTGCACTTGCGGTAGCTCTAGTCCCTGGGTCGGGGTTTTGTGGGTGGTAACTAGTATCCAGTTTCATCACTTATACGTGGATTATTTATCTATCAATTAATATTGCTCTTAAGTTTCTAACTTGTATGATCTCAAGTTAAGGCAAAGGGATTTTCAAAATAGGCTTAGCAGGGTATGAAGGTTGTGCAATTCAAACTTTGTTTAATTGGAAAGAAATTGTTCAGACTCAGATCCCCACTTTCACCTCCTCTGTTTGGGTATGGATAACAGGATAAATGTGTGTGATGCAATTAGACTCTTTCCTATTTGCTTGTCAGTTTGCTAATATGATTCCATTCTCGACTCTTTAGTCTTGAGAACCAACTAAAGATTTCTCTTCCCTCACTTTGTTCTCTACCCTATTGGAAAACCCATTTAAAGTAACAAACAGTGATCCTGCATTTTTGCCAATTCCTTTTCGTTGTTTCTAACTGGAGATATTAGTTCTCGCTTTTCAGAAGGATCTGTTAATGAGTACAAAAAAGACGCTGGGGATATTAGTTAGTGTCTTGTTCAGATAGATGTGCTGTGTTTCAACAAAGTTGTGTAGATTTTAAATGAAAGTAACGTCTGTGATTGTTGGACCGTGTTTTTCATTTTCACGGGATTTCATGTTTATAGCTGCAAACATCTTAATAGTAGAACTACTTTTGTACTACTAACAAGGAAACCTTTCGGTTCACCGCAATGGTGCAGCTGGAGTGTTTCCAGTCTTTATGATGGATTCATGTGGTTGGCTTTTCAACTTTCTTGACTGCTCCTTCTTTTTGGTGTTTTTTGCAGTTCCCATTGCCTCCCACGAGACAATGTAAAGGCTTGATGTACTCTTGTGGTGGGGGGTTATACCTTGGGGACTCTAGTTTCCCTCGAGTTTTCACGTCGAATTCTTATGGATGCATGCAGGATCAAAAGTAACTGTGTAAATGACAGGACATGAGTTTATATTTTATGTTAAGTTGTGGTGGGAAAAAGCATGCTGCTACTCCGTGAAACATAAAAAAGATGCTATATAAAAACTTTGTATTGATTTTTCAGGACTTGGTTATTTGTAATTGAAATATTCCTAAGTCATTAAACTTTCTATGCAAAGGTTAAAAAATTCAGGAGTTATTGCTAATGATTTTGCAGAAGAGTGAGAACTAAGTGTCAAAAAAAATAAAATGGAAACGAAAGATTTGAGTATTATTCAAATCAAGAACCTCCATTCACATGGCAAAATGGCACAACACAGTTAATATGAAGTAAATAGCTGGTTATATAGTAATCAATTGATGTGAGAATACGTAGTAATTAACCACGTTGATGTCAAAGGTCTTATTTGACAGGCGCATTTCATGTTTTCATATATTTGGGGTAAAAACTAGGTGTGGGTGAAGTTATTTCGGTTTACAAGGTACTTCCAGAATTAATACATTTTACTTTAAGATTGAGTTTCATCACTTTTTTTGAAAGCATCAGCCACAGAATTATGACTATTTGTTCCCCGATAAACAAGCAGATTCAGTCATCATTCTCGATCCGTTCAAACTAATCATTCGATTTCTTTTCTTTTCTTTTCTTTACTCTCTTTTCCCTTTTCTTTTCAACGAGTGCTAAAATTTCTCATCTAAAAACTACTGAAACCAGAAAGGGAAAAGCCACCATAACTGCAGTTAGATTTAAATGTGTAAAAGCCATAATTACTGAAATAATAAACACAACGCTTCCTGTTCTTCAAAATGCTGTACACTTCTCATGTTTCTTTCTACTTAACATCACCTTCACATTCTACTAATAAATCATCTAAAAAGATACTACTAAAAAAGAGATTACTTCTGCTTTGTATTTCCACATAATCTCTGCTGTTTAATCATGTATTTCAATAATTCTAATGCAAATTTCTAACATATTTTAGTTCCAAGAAGTAATTAAGCGAATCAGCCGAAAGTGGGTGGAAAATCAATTTCTTCTTGTTGAGTCCATATGCCATTGCCACCCATAGTATCATCAGTGTTGGATGAATCCATTGGAAAGTACCTTTCAAACCATGCAAGATCATCAAGTGAAGAAGATGTTCCATAAATCATTGATCCTTGTTCGGAAGGCGAAATCTTGGAGTGGTCCTGAGTGAATCTTGGATATTTTTGGTCATTTTGAACCATGTTTTTTGTATTATCATTATCAGCAGACTCCCAACTTGGAAATGAAAATCTCATTGGAGAATAGGCTGCTTGTTTTGAGGAATTGAAAACTTCCTTGCTATTGTCATCATCAAAGTTGGCTTTTGTTGTTGAAAGCATCTTCTTTTTCAACTTGGTATTCCAGTGATTCTTGATATCATTGTCTGTTCTTCCTGGAAGCTTAGATGCTATAACAGACCATCTGCTAATTCAAAATAAAATAAAGAAACTTGGGGTCACTTTTAATTACTAACACTGTTTATTAAAATGGGAAAAGATCAGATTAAGAAAATAGTTGAAGAGCAAGATTTAACCTGCTTCCAAGTTGAGTGTAGAGAGAGCAGATAAGGCTGTCTTCCTCTTGTGTAAAATTTCCAAGTTTGATATCTGGTCTCAAATAATTCAGCCATCTTAACCTGCAACTCTTACCGCAACGCTTTAGCCCTGCATTTTGTCCATATAAAAATTGGTGTTTTGACTCAGAAGAAAAGCAACTAAAAGAAAAGGCTATATACATAATCTGTGGTGGATTTTAAGAGTCAATTTAATGTTCCCTTTGGTCCCTTTGAAAGGTCGTTTAAAATAAAATAAAAATGTCGTAATAAAATCAATCATATGTATCATTTGACTAGATTACACTATATCTCTTCTAAAAACGAATTAAAGAGAGAGACTTCTTAGAAAATTGTACAGAGATCGTTTGTTGGAGCAAGAATAGATATAGGGGGAAAAGTAATTAATGTTTTCTTAGTTCCTCTAGAGACACTTATTTTCGACCAAATTTGTTTGACTAACACAACGATCAAGAAGGATAAGAGGGTGTTAGGATCAAAATAATCGGGTGTTATGCGAAATTAAATAAAACAAACCTTGAAACACGATAAATCAGACAACAAAACAAAAAAGAAATGAGAAAGAAAGAAAGAGAAAGAGAACCAGCTCTGTGAGGAAGGGTAATCCAATTGTCAGCATTGCCATGCTTAAGGATGTAATTCTTGAGAATTTCATCTTCCTCTGGAGACCACTGTCCCCTTTTCACTTTGCTCTTATCACAGCAAGGTGTCCTTCCCATGCTTGTTTTAAGTCACTTTTGAGTGTGCAAAGGACTGTAGCACACACGTGTATATATAGAAAAAGAGGGAGGGTAATTAAGTAATAAGTTGGGGTCGGGATGCTGACAATCTAGGTAAATCAATTAAGGTAATAGAATAAATAATCATAACAAACACACTTAGAAGAGTTTTAATTCATTGACCATTTGACAATATAATGGGATCGGTGTAAACATGATATTAATTAATCTTTGTGCTTTTTTAAGAGACTCCAGATGCTCCTTGTCCTAAGCCCCAGACATCCGGTTACCTTTGCGGATCTCCGCCACCTATTTATGCGCTTTGTTACTTACGCCGTCTCTTCTCTTATGCAGTTCCTGACTAGTCATAGTTTTTCTAAGGACCGGAAGCCACTTCTCTAGGAGATAGGAAATGTGCCGCTGACTCTGTTTTTTGGTGATCACTGCCTCTTAAATCTTGACACTGCCAAGAGACAAAGAAAGAAATTTATTTGGTGCCTGCCCCCCTTGATTTCTTGAAATGGCAATACCTCTAATTTTGTTTCACTTTGGACACTTTGCTTGACATGTTAGGCTGTTAGCTATATATATATATATATATATATATATATATATATATATATATATATATATATATACTGCCCAAATTTGCAGTGAACACTAGTGAACTTGCCTTTTCATTCTTCTAATTTCAGTACTTTTCTCAACTATGAAAACATAATTAGAAGAACAAATTTTCTCTTAATTCAATCTACATGGCAATAATACTAATGTTGTATGAAAAAACATTTGGTGTCTTGTTGTACCCAATTTCATTAATTTGTACCAAAAATGATTAGAAGTTAGAAGTCCTGAGCAAGAATCAAGTTGCAGTCCTGACATGTGATTTAGCTGCCATATTTGTTGAGTTTATGACTGCAGAAAGACTAGGTACATTGAAGAAAGGATATCACCTATTTCATCATTTTGCCTTTCTAAGCCTTGACTCTTTCAAATGGTTTAGGATCCGAAGGATCGCCACGGAAGAACAAAAATTAATTCATCATCTATAACATCTATCCATCGCGCCATTTCAATTAACCAGTTCATTGACTAACTCAATTTTTGTGGCAACTGAAGTCGGCACGATGGATTTCAATGACAATCATGGTCGCCGCCACAAAATCCCACTCTTTCCACAGCAATTAGTGTCGCCAAAAAAACTTCTTTCTTGTTTTTATGGCGACTAGGGTCATTATTAATACTTTTTTATTGCGACTTTGTTGTTACTAAAAAAGTTCAATATTTTGTTACGTTACAATATTGAAATCCTTACTTTTTGTGACGATTATATGAGCTTCCACGAAAACCCTTGTGTTGACAATCCAATCAGCACAATAACTTATAAACATTCTGGCGATCACCATGAAATAAATTCCAGCCAAATTTTCTTTTTCTTATTTATTCCTTCGCCAACAAAAAGAAAATTTGGCTGGAATTTATTTCATGGTGATCGCCACGCAATGTTGGTAAGTTACTGTACAGATTGGATTGTCAAAATAGGGATTTTCGTGGAAGCTAATATAATCACCGCAAAAAGTAAGGCTTTCAGTATTGTAACGTCACAGGATATTGATCTTTTTAGTAGCAACAAAGTCACAATAAAAAATTATTAATAACGGCCGTAGTCACCATAAAAACAAGAAAGAAATTTTCTTGGCGACACTAATTGCTGTGGAAAGAGTAAATTTCCTTGCACCTACATAGAGTGGAACATGCTCCATTCTACCAGTCTCTCCTATACAAAACAGTAATCACCTATTAAGGCACATCAAAGTTATATAGCCGACATTTGTCTATTTAAGCAAAAGGCATTCTTGTGAGTTTTCACTCTCAAAGATGTTAATTGCATTCTGTCTACATTGATAGCTCCCTCGATCTCCCTTGGAATGTTCTGTATAGTGTTTCAAAAGTATCTCCATTGCACTGTAAACCTCAGTTAGCCAATAAATCAAGCAATGGTGAATTGACCTTTGTGATGTCATAGCTCCCATTCATTCTTCCTAGAACATCTCTATGAAATTTAAAAAGCCTAGATCTAACTTTTCGGAGGGACTTTGTGGGTCGTCACTGAAAATTTCATTTCTCATAGTGCGCTATTTGAGAAAGCATCCCTTGAATGTTGTTGATGCTGTCCCATAGCTCCCATGGAACATCATTCTTCCTAGAAAACATCTCATTTATGACATTTATTTAAAAAGTCTATTTAATAGATCTAAAATTTTCTGTATAAGGGACTTTGCTCAATTCAGTTCGTCTAGCTTAATTATTTAATCATTTCATTTCATCATTCATGTTAGTGCGTCTCTTATTTACACTTATTCAATATTATACAAAAGGTCTAGAGAATTTGAGATGGATTGAATAATTAAGTATATTTGATTAATAATTTTGCCTTCAAGCAATGCCAATTAGCAAAAACAATATAAGCAAAAACATTAACTAAATAATAATATCTTAATTACATAAATGTTGAAACACAAGTTCGGCAGCAGAAATGCATTTACGACCCAACATTTATTCAAAACCTAATCAAAGATCTATTTAATAGTAATATTAAAATTACAGAAAAAAAGTTGGTGGCTGTATAATTTGTAAGTAAGTCTTTTCTTTCAACTTATGTGAATTATGTGAATACATTTTATAATTATTTTGCTAAGAAAGAAAAAGAAAAAATGTTGAATTTTGTACTACTAGATATGATAATAACATGAAATATTGAATTCAAATATGTGATTTTGAAATTGAACTCTCTAATTTTTTAAATATTTGATGAAGATTAATTAATATCTTCATTACTCATCTAACAAAAATTATTTTTTTGAATAATTAAACATTGCCTAGAACCAAACATTATAAATAAGTTTTGCTAAGAAAGAAAAAGTGAAACCGAATATTGTATTAACGATTACTCGATACTCAATTTGATAGAGTTTAGAACTTATAATTGGCTAAAGAGATTTATCATCATCAAAGATAGAAAATTTGAAATTTTTTGTATCAATAAAAGCTGATATTTAAAATCAATGCACAAAGAAGTAAGCGACAATAAGAAAGTATGAGGCTACATTTTCTTAAAAACAAGCCACAATTTTTAGGACATGAAACAATTGTACCCATAGTCCCATAGTCAACATTGCTCAAATTCATATTTAATTATGTGGTGTTGATATATAAAGAAAAGGAAGTGCCGTCAAGTTGAATACTTTATATAATATAAGAATTGTATAATTGAAGTCGTTCGGACATTACTTTTTACAAATTTTTATAGCAATTTCTCAGTATCATAGTATTTTTCAATTACAACAGATATCAGTCGAATAAGCTCATTATTAATCAGTTTGAGCTTGCATTCCCCCCTTCAATTTCAGTGCAATTCATTGCACACTTATTATAATATTTGTGAAATATAAAATAGAACGTGCAACGCTCGTGTTCGAGAACTAGTTTTTTAAAATAAAAGAAACACATGAATAGTACGACTACGTTAATTTTTCTATTTCTTTTTCAATGATGCAATCGCATTATCCATATTAAATCGGTCTGGGTTTTCTTGCCCATACTCATGTAGTTATATATTTTATGCGATGTTTTTCATTTTGCTTTTTCTATTTGACGAGGTAAAGGCTAAAGAAGAGTCCAAAAGTTTGATTATCATATATATTACTACAAAAGAAGTTGATCAAGTAAACGTTTTTGTTTTTGCTTTTTCTATTTGACGTAGTAAATGAGACTAAAGAAGATTGTAAACGTTTAGTCATATATTCCAAAAGAAGTTGATCTCGTACTTTATATGAATTTCTATATATGTATATATGTTGAAGTGCTTGCACACTATTTTCCTGTAAAGTGGTCCTAACAAAGTATTTGCAAACAATTGCAACAAGCCAATATTCCAATTTCCAACTTCACTAAAAACATTTATTACACTCAATGAAGAATCCTATTATTGACTTTGAGGAATTCGTACACAGCATGTGTATTATTCTGCCATATTCTTTTCCACAGCGCTACTAAAGGTCGTTGTATTATGTGTTAGGGTTTTGACCTGATTTTCTTACCTTATTTGGATTTTACCTTTTCTTGAATGAAGGGCAAAGAGTTTACCATCGTTGATTTTACTTTTTCCAAAAGAAAAATATAAATTTTCCATATTTGAGTAACCCTTTTCTTGGAGGAAAAGTTTTGGACCTCTATATATTGAAGAATCCCTCTCATACAACAATGACACAAAAAATCATCCACAATGTAGTTCTTATGAGAGTTTTGCTTGAGGGAGATTTATTCTGTCAATACGTTTAGAATAATTTTTTTTTAATTAGTTTTATCATATGTAGGTCAATTGGCCAAACCCATATCATATTATCAAAGTCCTTTTTATAATTTTTTTCATTGTTGTTTGATTCATTGTCATTCAAGGTTTGTTTTGACATTATTTTTAAACCAATTTTTAACCTTATTTTTAACAATGGCAAGCAGCAGTGATGAAGATTACGTGAAGAAGGCGGATCAAATTTTGTTCAGAAAATCTAGGCCAAAAGGGGAGATTTGTTAGGGTTTTGCCCTGATTTTCTCACCATATTTGGATTTTACCTTTTCTCGAAGGAAGGACAAAGAATTTACTAGAATTGATTTTACTTTTTCCAAAAGGAAAATATAAATCTTCCATATTTGAGTAACCCTTTTCTTGGAGGAAAAGTTTTGGACATCTATAAATTGAAGACCTCCTTCTCACAACTAGAAAACACCATACTATCCACAATGTAGTCAGTAAAAGTGTTTCGTTTAGGGGGAGATTTACTGTCTCATAGTTTTAATATTTTCTTTTTATATTAGTTTACATGTAGGTCACTTAACCAAATCATATTATAATATTATGCTTTTTAGTATATGTTCTTTGTAGTCTGATTTATCGCCTTAAAGGTTTGCAATTATTAGCTTTCGCATGACGCCATGCTATTTCGATCCCAACATTATGTAACATGCTTCTCAAGTATGGATAAAAGGGCACCATGATAACTAGTGATATGAAAGTGACCGGAATAAAAAGGTTTTTTTTTCTCATTGTTGATTTCACTTAATTATCATCTTGTTTAAAAGCTCAAGGGCTTGGAATTGTATTGTAAGGCACCCCGACATGACCTTGTGGTCAATAAAGTAGGTGTTAATTTTGGAAGTTAACGTTCAAATTCCAATACATACAAATAATACTTGACAATTTCTTTTCATATATATGCCTGAATCTTTGGTGGGCAGAGTAACTCTATACATGATAACAAGTATTAGCTGGAATAGTCGAGACACTTACAAGTTGGTCTGGACACCGTTATAAAAAGAAAATGGGAAGGGGTGGGGGTGGGGAAGGGGCATCCATATTAAAGAAACGACTTAAAAATATTATTATTATTATTATTATTATTATTATTATTATTATTATTATTATTATTATTATTATTTGCGCTATGCTTGGTAATATGAAAATATGTACCAATGATATGTATTTGGGCCTACCCGCAGTGGTGAGAAGATCGAAGAAGGAGATGTTGGGTTTTATAAAGGATAGAGTTCGGACAAAGTAAAGGGTTGGAAGGAACGATTTTTAAGTCCAACAAGAAAATAAGTATTGTTAAAATCGGTCCTTTCAACTATACCCACATACGCCTTGACATGCTTTAGAATGCCTGATGATTTGTCTAAAGAGATCACCTCTTTGTTTAATAGATTTTGGTGGGGGCAAGACGAGGGGTAGTGAAGATGCATTTAGAGAAATGGGAGAGAATATGTGATTCAAGAAGTAGAGGGGGCTTTTGGTTTCAAGATTTGAAAGCATTCAATATGGTCTTATTAGCTAAGACGGCATGGAGAGTGTAGAAAAATTTAGAGTCGTTAATGACCAAAGTTTTGAAAAGAATTTTCCCCCCAAATTCTTCTGTTATGGATGCAGATTTGAAAGGATCATCTTCATGGATTTGGAGAAGCTTGATGTGGGGAAGAGGGCTCTTACCAAAGGGAGTGAGATGGAGTATTGTTAATGATGCACCTGTGAATGTGTGGACTGAGCCACGACTACCTAGGGATGATAACTTCTACCTTATGCCAATTCGTAGTAATAGTGAGAGGGAGATCAAGGTTGTTGATTTGATTGACAGAGAGAGCTCAACTTGGAAAATATATATGCTTAATGGCTTATTTTGTGAGAATGACACTAAAGTTATTCTTTCTATTCCTTTGTCTCGGTCGGGTGGAAAAGATAGATTGTTATGTCACTTTACAAAATGTAGAATTTATGAGGTGCGATCAGGTCAGGCTATCACCTAGCAACATCTTCATTGGAGGCACAAGAAGGAAGAAATAGAATTGAATCGAGTAACTAGTCATTCCCGAAAATATTTTGGTTGAGGGTGGAAAATGAACATAAAGAATAAACTAAATCATTTTTGGAGGAAGTGTTTGATGAATGCCTTACCGGTAAAAAGTGTGATGCGAAGAGGCTAAAGTTACAAGATACAACATGCAGGGTATGTGGGATTGAAGAAGAAACTGTTGAACATATGTTCTTTCACTGCCCTAGACCTCTAGCTATCTGGAAAATAAGTCCTGTTTTATGGCCTGAGATTCATAGAGTTAATAATTTTTCTAGTATATGGTATGATCTTTTTTTTTTTTTTGAATGTGAAACAATTTCGCATTCAATGAACCTGTTGAACTTATCTGTGCATTTAATGCGGTTTATTTGGAAAGCTAGGAATAGTTGGGCATTTAATAATGAAATGTGGGATGTTTCTAATATCATGTCACACACATTATTTTATTACCATGAGTTTGGCTCTATTAGTAACCCTAAAAATGATACATATTTGATTGATGAACTACTAACCTTTTGTAAGATGAGATTTTGTGTTTTACAGATGCAGGTGTGCAAAGGGACGCAGGAGATTCCAATATTGGTGTTGCGATAGTTGATGCTCGTGATTTGATGCTTTATGCCGTTGGCTCTCTAATTCAGTTGGTTGAGAAGCCAATCATTGCTGAAGCAATTGCAGTTAGAGAGACATTGCAGATTGCAGTTCGCAAAGGATAGAGGAAAGTTCATATTCTATCGGATTCAAAGGAATTGATAATCATAATTTAGGGATTGAAGTCAGCGCACCTTGGACTATGCAAAACGTCTATGAAGTTATTAGATAGCTCCGGAACACCCTAGATGTAGTTTGCTTTTCTTTTATTAGAAGGAATAAAAATAGGTGTAGTCACCGTCTAGCTAATTTTTGAAGATGTAGATACAGTTTCTTGGGATGAACATGGCTTGTACATGAAATTCGTGACTCTTTTTCTTTGCTATCAAATGAATGAAAAGATCAGTCTTTTGATGAGAAAAACTATGTTTTTCGTCTTTGCCCCAGGTAAGTTGATGGAGAGATTTTTGCTTTATTTAGCAACAAATTATCACTTTGATAGTTTGATAACGAAATCATACCTGGATTACAAAAATAAAAATGAAATTATCTTGATTATAATTTATGATATGTTAGCATGGGTGATGTGAAACATCAACCAAAGTAAAAAGATAATCACGTCTGCGTTACTTAATTTAAATCATAACATTTTAAAGTGAGATAGATAGTCTGATCATGTTCCACATTTACTTTTGTATTCATAAAATTTAAAGCTAACAATATTAGCTTCCATGCATTAGATTGAACTATCATTGGTATATGGGCTTTTTATTCTAGTAGATATGGGGTGGACTCAAACAGTTGAAAGTGCAAGAGGTAGGGGGGTGGGGGTGGGGTGGGTCGACTGGTACTTAAGTAGTGCAGA
This sequence comes from Lycium ferocissimum, assembly GCF_029784015.1. Taxonomy (NCBI): domain Eukaryota; kingdom Viridiplantae; phylum Streptophyta; class Magnoliopsida; order Solanales; family Solanaceae; genus Lycium; species Lycium ferocissimum. Next base: position 13,436,809 of record NC_081350.1, read on the forward strand.
AAGTAACTTGCAGAAAATAAATGACACGCGATAATTTATATTGGTTAGGATCCAATTTAGATCCTAGTCCAGTCCCCTTAGGTTGCAAGGGTGTTCTCTGTAACTCTTTGTAAGTATTTTTGGTACAATGGTTGTTTGAATGGAGCTCATACGTTCACAATCAAACTCTCGTAATCTTTTTGATAGAATGCCTCACCAACTATAATTTTTCTCTCCTCTTTTTTTTGTTTATATAGTAAATCACTAAAAAATACAATGCTTATGAAAAGTGGAGCAAAGAACTTGAGAAGTTGAGACGAAAGTATTTTTGTCTTCGTCCTTTCTGAGCCTTTAAATAATGCAATCGTAGTGTTGAGGCTCGTGACAGAGAAGGCAACCCAAGAGTCTTGATCCTTGGAAAGAGGAATTTGAGAATCCTGTTTTTCAAGAATAAGGGAAGAGCTTTTCGAGATTGTTGATTGCTTTCCTTGTAGAATTTTGTTGTAGCAATCAAATCGTGACTTTTGTTCCGCGTGAAATCCTCGTTTCCTTATTGAAGCCTTGCTTGGTACTTGTGCGATCTTGACTAGAATCTTGACCTTGATTATTACACTTCGTATTTTCGTACGTCAAGTTTCTTCCTGAGTTGGTTGCTACAGATTTGGAAGCGGAGTTTATTTCGAGGATATGTGAGATTAGATATGTTCATCTTGAGCATACGATGGTTTAAGTCGACGAGAATATATATCGGAAAAAGTTGACTGTATAATTTTTACGGACCGTATATTTGACTGACCCCACCGTAAATTGATTCCAGTAGGGGTGAGCCACTGATTGGATTTTATGGTCCAATTATAAGGGCCGTATAATTTTTACTGTCCATAAAAGTGGATCGTAAATTTAAGTCAGTGCCAGATTTTTGTTATGATATATTTCGTACCCCCTCATTTTTATCTCATTTCCCTTTATTTCCTCAGACTCCAAACACCTCTAGAAAATTCTCCAACATATGTGATCAACCCAAGTGAAATCAAGGATTAAAAAGTAAGAATCAAGAGATTCAAGTGCTAGAAAGCTCACTAGGGTTAGTAGAGTTCAAGTATCTCTTTGATATTGAAGTTAGAGGTTTCATCCTAATGAAGTAATTTGATCCGAAGCTTGTTCTTGTGTGATTAAGGTAAGGTTTCATCTCTATTACATGTTCTTGAGGTTATTTGATTGTTTATACAACTTGATTGAAGGAATACAGTGAAAAAGGAAGTTCAAATGTGGATTAGACACCATGTTGAGTTTATGGGCTATTTTGATCATGTTGTTGTTGTGTTATTGAGATGATTTCCTTGTAGATGGATAGTTGTTGATGTTGTTGTCTTGTTGTTATGATTTTTCTAGAATAGTATGTAGAGAAGAGGTGTGTGAATACCGTATATGAGTATATATTGGACTGTTTGAAGTGTATCTTGTAATACTTGATGAAGTAAGTATAGGAGGCTTATTTGAGGTTGTTGGCAGTTGGATGTGTTGTGATGGTTAAGAAATAGGGGAAATCTTTGCCCGTTTCACTTTAGAATCAAGTGATCATTGATATACGTGATTACTAGCGCCATCTAAGTTGTATATGTATCTCCTTGTTATAGGATTGGTGTTCTAGTTGTGATAAGCTCGTTGTTGGATTACTTGAGGTATGTTAAGGCTAACTTTCTTTCATTTGGCATGATCTTTATGAACGGAACGTAAACGTAACGCTACTCCATAATGAGTCTATTCTTAGAAGCTAGAAATGTTCCATGTTGATTCATGTTTTAGAGTATTATTCTCAATAAGTTCTCCTTCAGATTCAGTATGATCTTAGAGTCACATATTGATGAAAATGCTATCTCATAACGATGTTCGGAGGTGTAACGACCTCCCGTCACTCTAACAGATTCAGGATGTACTCTTAGCATATTCTTGCATTGCATTTCATATATATATATATATATATACACACACACACACACACACACACACACACACACATATATTCTGTATTATATATATGTATGGGGAAGGTGACGGCGTTATATATGCACTACCACCTGATCAGCTGGTCATATGATGATGATGTCCACAAAGGCCGATATGATACGATGAGATGCCCACAGAGGCTTGACAGACGTTATATATGCATATATATGTATATATATGACCTTTATGCATCCATGCACAATATTTAGGTATATCAATGGCCCACAGAAGTAGTTCAGACATACAGGTTGCGTATATTCCATCCTACGCTCTCTTTTGTCCCTGACATACTCAATGCTTTGTCTATACTTACGTCCCTTTTCTGGAGGCGCTCCATTTCATGCCCTTGTGTTCGTTGACAGTGATGATCCGCCCCTCGTAGGTCGTCGTTCGGCGGATATTGGAGCACTCCTCTTGTTCCGGAGTTGCTTTTGAGTTTTTGATATTTCATACTTTTGTGTGCATATGGGTATGGCGGGGCCCTTTCCCGAGCTTATTATGTCAGATATTCCGTGCTTAAGGCTTGTAGACAGTCATGGCAGAGTTAGACTTACATATGGCCCTTCGGCCCACATATTTGTTGTATAGTATTGCACATTAGCCTTGTCGGCTTGCATAGTTTTTGTTCGGTTTAGTTGGACAGTGTATCTTCTTGGGCTCTCTCTTTTTTCAGCATATCTCTTTTATGTTTTAGCAGACTTTCATTTGGTGTCCCTCAAGGTCCACTCTTGTTTATGATTATGATATGAAAGTACGATTAGTGGTGCTCGGCAGGTAGGGCCAGGGTGCCCGTTATGGCCCTCCAGTTAGGTCGTGACATTGATCTTATATTTAGTTGTCTTGATTGATCTTCCTTGAATGAGGGGCTTTGATACTTAATTCCTTAAATAAGCTAGTTGTTGGTGCATGAGGAAATATCTTCTTTACTTGCATTAATAGATCACCCAATTAATGCAATATTTTTCTCCTGTGTGCCGCCTTTTGCCGTCTTGCCCTTTTGATTAGGGTTTGCTTTTGTCTTTTGGCCACTTACACTTTGGTCCTCTTTTCTTTTTGTACCTGCATAGGATATTATGTCATCATTAAAATCTGCATTAACAACAGTGCATTTTTGCCAATTCCTCTTCATCGCTTCTAACTGGAGAATGGAGATATTAGTGTGCATTCTTCATGATGGATTTCGTGTGGTTGGCTTTTGAATTTTCCTGACTGCTTTCCTTCTTTGGTATCTTTTTTGCACTTCTCGTTGCCTCCCATGAGACAGTATAAAGGTTTGATGTATTTTTATGATGGAGGGTTATAACTTGGGGGCTTTGAATTCTTAAGGATGCATGCAGGATCGATAAGTAACTGTATAAAATGACAGCAAATAAACAAGTCTATATGTGAAGTTGAAGTGGGAAAAAAACATGCTACTTTTGAGGTTCTAAAATACTTTAAATGAATTTTCAAGACTTGATTGTTTAATATTGAAATATTCTTACGCTCAATAAATCTTCTATACAAGCGCTTATTGCAGATGAGTGAAAAGTAGTAGTGTTAAAAAATTAACCACCTCTATTCACATGGCTAAATTAATTACATGACAGTCAATATGATACTTCCCCAATTATTATAAGGTCTTGCTCGCTGAAATGGTTGATTTTACCTAAAGAAATTTAGTTCCTTCTCTTTCTGTAAGCAAGACACATAATTATGACTATTTGTCCCATAATAAACAAGCAGATGCAATATTAGTAGAAGTGATAGAATGTACTAGTCCACCAAACAGTGTAGAGAACTAGGTTCTCTATCTGTTCCCTTAAGTAAGACATAAAGTAAATAACACAAGATATTTACGTGGAAAACTCCTTGCTCAAGGGATTAAAAATCACGAACTACCAGATTAGGATTTCCTCAAACTTCACTAAACTGAGCAACTTCAGATTACAACCTATTGCAACCTAGGAATTAAACTCTTAATCCCTTCCCCTTACAACAACTCTATTGCAAGGCCTTTACAATAACTCTATTGCAAAGAACACACCTTGACTAACTCTAGCCAAGTGAGCAACTCATAAAGGTTGAAGATCTGTCCTACTATTACACTTCTTGAAAGCCGTGTAGGAATACAAAGTAAGAACAAAAGAAAAAGACTCAACAAAACTATGGACTCAAAACATCTTTAGTGATTGGGAACTGGTCCTTCTATTTGTTGCAGCTTTGTTCTTGAGAGCACCTTGAGAGGCGGCTGCTTGCACCTTGAGATATATGAGATTTTTCTGATTTTCAAAGTGTTGGGTTTGCACTTGTATAACGTTGTTTATATATGGGGAGAAAGTGTTGAGGTGAAAGGGATATTGCATCTTCAACTAGTACATCGCGTACCTCTTATACCGCACTTACGCTCAGTCTGATGTCACGTTGTTGCCTTTATAGTTGTAGTAGTTTGACCAAGCAATGGGTAGCACCTAATCGCATCTGGTCCCTATTTGGTTCCTTGACTTGGTTTGTGAAAGTGACATTTCATTCTGTGTACCGTGCCGTTATTCGTACTATTAGTAGCTTCAATTGTAGAGCGTGACTTACGCCAGGAACCCGCATCCCATCTGGTTCCTCTAAAAACATATCTGGTTCGTCGAACTAGTTTGTCAAATCATCAAAACTCAGAATAGCATAACTTATCAATTTCCCCCTTTTTTATGATAGCAAATCCATAATTGATATTCCCCCTGAGAACGCGATTCCCCTCTTGTTCCCCCGGAGAATCAGACCCATCTTCCAATCATATCAACACATTATCAGCACAAATAACACCATCATCGCATTCAGCACAAAATTAGCCTCCCACAAATTAAAAATTAACAATTAACCTCCTTGAATTACTTCCCCCTATTATCATTATTGAAAAGAATAAAGATAGTAGCATACGCAAAATGAAGGTCAGCAACAATAACTCATGGCTACTGGGGCAACACCACATAAGCAATCATAAAACAAAGATACAACAATACGCACTCATAGAAAGAGAGTGCCCAAGTTTGATTAGCAAAACATAGTACGTACATCATGTGCAAAATAGTTTAAAAACAAACACGAGTGCCAATGTCAGTACAACCAAAAAACCAAAAACAGCATGAGAGAGAATAGTCAAAGGATAGGAACATTAGGATTTTTGGGAATAGGGAATGAGAGTCTGAGAGAGAGAGAGAGATAAAAATAGAGATAGATAAAGAGAGAGAGAGAGAGAGAGAGAGAGAGAGAGAGAGAGAGAGAGAGAGAGAGAGAGAGAGAGAGAGAGAGGCCAGTTTAAAGCTTGGAAAGAAGCTTGTTATTTTGCTCATTTCCGCGGTCGACGGTTGGCGGAACTACCGCCGGGGTCGTGTCCTCTACTTTATTTTGTAGATCAGCAACTGCAACCTTGAGCTTAGCATTCTCTTCCTTCAACCCTTCTGAGGTATCTGTTCCCTCTTTCCCTTGTGCACATTTTGTAGCTCAACCTTTAAGATTTCAATTTCAGTATCTTTCTGAGCTAGGCGAAGTGACAACTTGTTTATCTTCTCATTTGCCTTATCCTGGGCCTCTATCATACTTGAGATCATGGATTTGCTGCCAAATCCTATCTTTTTTGGTATGCATTCGCATTCCTCGAGAGTGCTTTCAGTGAACATCTGCTTTCTAGTCCCCATGGTCACCCGACTAACCTGTGTCTTAAAATGCTTGAACACTTTGGTAAGGAGGAATCCATAAGGTAGTCCATGCTTACCATCTCTAATCGTGACTACCTTAACCATGTGTTCAATCAGAGAGCGGCATAGAAGTATAGTTGGCTAAAGCTTAAAAAAAATCGAGAATTGGGGCATGATCTCCCTTTTTTGCATGGGGGGATTCACTTTGTTAGCTAGTTCGAAAAATAGAGGACTCGAGCTAAGTTGTTTTTTAAGACCGTTCCCAAAATGGTTCTTCTTGTTTGGCAATGATATTAAGAAAGCAAGGAGTGTGTTGTCTTAACGATTTCAACCCATCGTTGGAAACTTGCCGTTCTCCCGAGTCTTCTCCAAGAGTGAATTCAAAACTATGACGATAAAAATAAATATCGAGGTGAACAAGTTGACATAGAAAACCACCCCTCCCAAAGACACTTAGCGGGGTTTTTGTATAATATTTTGAGCCATTTCCCAAACCCTCAACCTTTTTTTTCCAAAAGGAAATCCTTCATTCCGGTTCCTCAAAATTCTTAGGATCAAAGACCATTCGCCACTTGATCTTCCGAAAATCTTTAAGAACCTTTGTCTTTCTTTCGCCTGCAAACGGGGCGAATTTCCAACTTTTGCTTTTTTGGACCCGGATGAATCCGGAAGTTCCCTCCGAATTGGTAGTCCTCCCCTCTGAAAGAAACGAGTCCCTTTTGGTCGAGTTTCGACTTCGGCACGGTTCTCCTTCCTCAATATCGTTTCTTCTAGCCTTTTCCATTCGACCTCCTTCAATTTTCTTTCTTTAACTTTTTCCGGTGAATCTCGGGACCGAGGTTCCTACTTCTGCTTCTTTCTCATCTACTCCCACATTTTAAACATTATCCACCTTCTTTGTAGGTGACTTCTCTTCTTCATCAATGAACCCTAGAGTCCTCTTTATTGATTGTGCCGTCTTTCTTAAGACAAGTTTCTTTTTGCTGTTTTTCACGATAGTGTCCATATGGGCTTTATCCTATCCTCTGGTGATTGGCCCTCGTTATGATTCAGTCGTCATTTTACACCCTTTGTCCTTTTGA
>NC_081350.1:13443644-13455615 GCF_029784015.1 Lycium ferocissimum
TTCCTATAGCTTCGTAATTTTGATACAGATCTAATGGTTCAAACCTCACCCAAAAAAAAGGTTGGATGATCAATCTAGAGCCATTTCTATCCACAGACCTCCGGCGAAAACACCGAATACGAGCGCGACAAAACCCAAACCCATCTGAAACTCTTTGGAACCTCACCAAAACTTGTGGACAGGTTCAAAATCATCCTAATAACATGTTGGAACTTCCAAAAATTGACACGGGTTATCCTAACCCGACGTTGACCGTGGTCAACTCTAACTCGCTAACTTAACTAGCTTCTCCCTCAATGACTCAATTTACACTCAAACCTTGTGGAAACCAACCCAATGACTTAATTAAGTCATAGATCATACTAAAGGGACTTGAGGAAGGGTCAACAAGGTTAAATGGGTCAAAAAACTATACGACCAAACGGGTCGTTACATGTTTATTCCCTACCGGTTGATGATGCTTGTTCTTCGGCCAGCTTTAGCATGTAAAATCTACAACATCTTGCTAGCATTCTGTTGTTTTCTTTTCTAATCCTTTGTACGACAGCCTCGCAAGTTTTTGGACCTACTCGAGGCATGGATATTGAGTACCTTGTTGGGATTTAAGCGTTGAGATTTTGCAAGTCACGAATAAGACGTTGTGATTCGGCGTACCAATATGCCCATTCACGATATAAACCACAGTAATATTCACATGGATCTGTATATTTCAGCTCGCGAAAATCCTCATTACGCTCTATTAAAAGGTGGGGCTTGAAATCGTCTAGCACGAATTCATTGTTATCGGTTGAGGAATCACCGGAATAGTTGCTTTGATTTGAGTTGTCATCACCACTGCTATTCGAATCCGGTGGAAAAAATACCGACCAATCTATATTTCTACTATTCGACATTGAATTTTAAGTAGATACTAAGTAGCAAAAGGTATTGAATTTTAAATAGATAATAAGTAGCAAAAGGCTCTTTATATAGGAATCAAACTCAATTGATTGTGGGATCATGACTATGACCCTACTAAATTTATTTAATACTGTACAACTATTAATAATATCATGGGGAATCATCTTCATCGGACATCTCATAGTCCGAATCCCACTTGGATCTGAATCTGACGTAACTATGTTGACCATGTTCTACCCTGAGGCTATGTATTTTCATCCGATTATTCTCTTTGCGAAAACGGTTAAGAGCAAAATTCAACTCTTGTGGAGAGCCACGAGGCATTGACATAGCACGCCTTTTTGGGCGTTTAAACCCTAGTGACCTCAAGTTTTGTTCCAGTACTGCAGCCTCCCTAACACGCCAATTTCACTCGTCTATCATCATATTGTTGTAACGTTGGTTGTATCTCTTGTTTGGGATGTTCTAGTATTCAGAATCTTCACCCAATTCCCATGTCCTACCCATTGCATCGAATATGTCTCCTGGAGAGAACGATATAACACGACTAATATCTCCAAATTGGTTTAAAAAAATGACATGGTAACTCAATTTTGTGTGAAATTTTGTGTGGTTGGTAGTTATTCGTCAAATTACGTTATATAACACTTGCAGCATGAAACGCAAATTTTGGATTCGATTTATGACGTTTTTGTGTATGACAACTGAGGGTGACAACACAGTGCAATCATATAGCGCAGTAAATTACTGCGTTGTTCTGACATAACGCAGTAATTTACTGCGCTATTCTGGCACACACTGACATAACGCGGTTAATTCATGCGTTATGCAACACTCCGTACTTAATTTGATTTGATGTAACACTGCAAGACACACTAATTGCATGCATGCGTTGGTTGAATATTCAAACTTCAAACCTTATTAATAAAGATTTTGTATGAAAGAAAAACACAATTTCTAAGTTTCATCCAATTTTTAACACAAATTCTAAGTTTCATCCAACTTTTACATTTTGTACTCCTCCTAAATTAGTCAAAAAATGGAAGATGTTCCAAAAATTAGAGTTTCTTTAATCTGGGATGGAGAAATTATATTCGAGGAAAATAATTTGCGTTATGATTCTCCCCCAAAATACCATGTTAAGTTTCCACTTAACTTAAAATTCTCAAAACTACTCCAAGCCTTGTATAATAGACTACAAGTTAGTAGGAGTGATTTTGATTTAAATATAATTGGAAGATATCCAATGTCATTTACGCCGCAAGGTGTAACTAGTTATGGACAGTGGTACATTCAAGACGATGGTTCTTTGACGGATTATTTGAAGGCGCCTTATGATTATAGGGAATGCATAACTTTAAACGTCCTTGAAATGTACGTAGAGAAGGTCCCCATTAATCGACTTGAATTCATGGCTACGGCTCCTCGGGAAGCCCGAAATAGACCTCGTCGGGAAGCCCCGTCTAGAATTCAGGCCGAAGTCACTCAAGCGGAACCTACTTATGAACACAATTACCCTGACATGAGTACTTATGAAGGCATTTTGACGAGCCAAATGCCTCTGGATAGTTTAAGTCAGCAATTTGATGGGCAGTGGTAAATATTCATTATTCACATTATTATTATTACTAGTAGTAGTGACCCGCACGATGCGCAGACATATTAAATTATAATCTTGATCGTTTGAACATATTAGATCATATTAATTTAATAAAAATAAAATATCATTTTGTTTTTCAATGCGTTATACCCAGGTAAAAACATTATAAAATTCAAGGAAATCAACCTTATAAATAGAATCACAGAATAACATTTCTATGAAACTCAAATATTATAATGATATAATTTATTATACAAACAACTCGAATATATAACATAATTAAAAACAAATAAGAATACATTATATTTAAGAGAATATATATTTAACAATCTCTCAAATTCAGTTATGAAAGACTTATTTATTTGTTTTTCTAATTGAGTTTTTTGTAATGTTTCTTATTCTTTTATTCCCTTCAATATTTTACTTTTCTATAGAAGAAAATATCTTTTCTATCTTTTTTAATGTAGAGATCCAGAGCATAAAGTCAATAATTTGGTAAGCATTTCAAGTAGATAAGATCATAAAAGAAGAAATGGGAAGGAGTACTGCCACAATTGACATCGAATAAAAGTCCGCATGAGAGGAGTGATCAAATTCTATTATATTAGAGGTCCCCGGCCCTATCCTTTCGCTATTCTTCTTCCGGAGAGACAAAGTCCTCCCGAAGCGCATGCAGAACGGGCACAGAGAAAAAGAAGTGTGGAGGAGAAGCAGCCGAGCTCAATCCCTTTTGGTGTTCAATGATACTAATAATGGTGAAGTCCTCTTATGTATGTTATAAACTCTATCGTTATTTTAATATTCTGTGCAATTAGTGATTAATTTGGATTTTCTTCATTATAGTTTTTCCTCATGATAATTCAAGAACCTTTGTTATTTCAAAGTAAAATATGTCGTATCCTGATTTTTTTTCTTTTCACTTTTTGATCTTTTTTATTCAAAATTCACAGTTGTTACATCATTTATTTTAAATATTAACTATGTAACACGAACCTCCAATTCTTGTTCATTATTTAATATTGTTATTGTTATATTTGACGTGTGAGTTCTTATTAGCTTGTCATTTGATTTGATATCCTTGTCTATTATCCTTTTAATATAATATTCGTAAATATAGATGTTCCAATTCTGTGTAAAATTAATTATTTTTAATATATTAAGTATGCAACACGAACCTCCCTTGAATTCTTTTTGTACGCATGCAATTGATTTTACTTGTTTCTAAAGCATATAATAACATACATCTCTAGCTACTATATATATACACTTGATGACTTACTAATTACTTAGTTTTGTTAAATTGATGCATATTACTGGAGAGTAGAAGAAGTTGAAGTTGAATCGTTCAAATTTATCTTCTCCTTCTCCCCATTAAACTATCTCCTCCCATATCTCCATTTTATATAGTCATGGAGTTTAAACAATTTAAGTTTTCTTTCTTTAACTTAAATATCATTTTTTTTATGCACCTTTATTGTTCAGTTAAGTATCACATCATGTTATGCTCCTTTTTGTTTTTCCTAACAGGTAACCATTTTTATAGTAGTGCAACCAAGAGTCATTTTTAATCGCTGATATTTCCATATGTAAAATTATCCAAAAAAAATATATATTCAAATTTCAATGCTTGTTTCAACATATAAATATAATAAAAACTGGGATGTTGTGTGTGTTTTATTCTTTGTTTTTTGTTGTTATCTTTTTCTCAATATCAATAATGAGATAAAGAAATAAAGCAAATCTATCTCTTATGGACTTTCTCACCCAACGCACGCTGATCAAATTGTAATATTTCATCTTTGCTCCAAAAAATAAAAAATAAAAATAAAAACAGAAAAAGGAAGAGAAGAATCATATTAAAACTAAAGTAACAATTCAATCCAAAAGAAGTTTTTACTCACACATTGGTCAAGCTTGTATATTTCATCCTTTCTCCAAAAGTCAAAGCACCTTCAAAGATGGCAAAAAAGCTATAAACTTTCGAGTGAAAAATAATAGAAAGAGTTGATTAGTTTCGCTAGTATAAATAGAAGAATTTCTTTAAAAATTTGTTGCTTCCTGTGTAGGTGTTGTAGGCTTACCCGTTCAATTTCTTGCTCTTAATCTTCCACTTCTCCCTCATCCACAATAATCTTAGTCTCTATTTCTACGGCTGTATTTCCAAACTTGTCGAAGAACTTTTCTATCCAATGCACGCTAATCAAATTTGATTATTTCATCTTTGTTTGTATATTTCGTCCATTCTCCAAAAGTTAAAGCATCTTGAAAGAAGGCAAAAAATTATAAATTTTCGAGTAAAAAATAACAGAAAAAAATGATTACTTTTGCTAGTATAAATCTGAAGAATTTATTTAAATCTGTTGCTTCCTGTGTAGGTAATGTAGGCTTACTCGTTCATTTTCTTGCCCTTAATCTTCCACATCTGCCTCTTCCACAATGATCTCATGCTCTATCTCTACGGCTATGTTACCAAACTTGTCGAAGAACTTTTCTTTAGTTTCTTTACGTTCACCATCTTCTGAGTCAGGAAATTGAATTAGACGTGTTGTTACAACATGAATCAACAATATATATAGTCATCCATCTTTCAGTGTTTCACGAAATGGTCAAAAGAAAATAATGTTTCCACGAAAGACCTTGTCTCTGAGGGAAACACAGAGAAGGATGCTTCCGCAATTGGTGACCTCGTATTTTAAGAAAAATATCACATTAAATATCAGCATCTAGAAGATCGAAGTTTCACAACTGGAACTTCCTTTTGTAATGTTTGAGTTCGATCTTTTTCTTTTATGACTAAGATTAATTCATGTTTAAAAAACTCTGTTTGAGAAACTAATTGTTAATTTTTTTTTTCAAACTAAAAGTAAAATTATGTAACAGTTCTACAAAAACCGTTTTTTTTTAAATGATTACATAAAATAAAAAAAAAGGTAAAAAGAGAAAGATAAAGACTTGGGTTTGAACTGCTATTTGTACTGTTTTCTTTTCAAACAATTATGTAGAAACGTGAGATATTTCAAGATAACTATCATATTAGGTAGTAACTGATTCCTATATTCTCTCCATATTAGCTTAAATTCCTCTATTAATCTGAAGAGAAACTGATTCCTATATTCTCTCCACATTATTTTTACCATTGTAATTTTTTTAATTATATTTTTAAATTATAATCATTCTAGTGATGACACTTGTCATCCTATGGTTGTTTTGCCTCTCCTATTATATATAGATAGATGTGTAGTGGCATATATTTATGAGAAAATTACACTGTATTTTATTGGGGCAACAATGCTACCAAAATTGACCCATTTTTTTAATTCTTACAAAAAATGACCCAAACTTTTCTCTCTCTCTCTCTCTCTCTCTCTCTCTCTCTCTCTCTCTCTCTCTGCCTTATATGTTTGTATATGTTGGTATATGTTGATATAAGTGTCTGTATATATTTGTATATGTGTGTATATGTGTGTATATGTTTGGATATGTTTGTATATGTTTGTATATTTTGGGCTATTTTTGTAATGTAAGTTTTGGGCTATTTTTTTGCAATGTAAGTGACCAACTTGTATATTTCTAAAATTTTCCCTATATTTATTACTTGAATGCTACTAATGATGTTGATTATATTTTTTAGGGGTTATACACCTCATATGGATCATATTGGACAGTCCTCTTAATCGGGATGGATGAATCAGGTTGAAACATCCTCAGCCTATCCAACTACTCAAAACGATGGTCCTTTCTCAAGTTTCGGTGCAGTTGATTACTATCGGTACGTTTAATTTTTAACATCAATAGTATTATTTGATGTGTAGTAGTTAAAATACTCTACGTTCTTATGTAGGAAGAATGTGGTGGTTGCACCAAATTATAGGCAAAGACCTGCTATTGATGGTCTGGATTATCCGAATTATATAGTGACATCATCGAGTGATAGTGAGGAAATACCTAATGCGAAGGAAAGTGAAAATGAAGAAAGTGAGGATGAGGTTGAGCTTGGAACTAATCCTCAACATCAAGTAGAACTGTTGCACGACATGATGAACAGTCTTGCACACCAGGAAGAACTGAATTCACAGCACCTATTTGAACAGCAAGAGTCGACCCTGGTTCAGCCGCAAAGCCAATTTGAACAGCAAGAGTCGACCCCGATTCAGCCGCAAAGCCAATTTCAACAACAAGAGTCGACCCCGGTTCAGTGGCATTCTGATGAGATCCCCTATCTTGATCATCTTCAAGATCGCCTAGATGCCTTTGCCTTTACTAGGGATGATGATTATATTCGGCGAAGTTTGTGGAAAGAGCCAGTGGATCTTGTAAAATAAAAGGCTCGTATTGAAAAAGGCATGATTTTCAACTCGAAAAAATCATTGTAAAGGGTTGTTAAGATTTATTGCATCCAGGGGATGAGGGAGTTCAAAGTTGACGATTCCACATGAAAACTTTGGCGATTGGTCTGCAAGCGAAAATATCAAGGTTGCGAATAGATGCTCCGTGGTAAGGAGACTGCTGAAAAGATGTGGACTATTTCAAAGTTCTACACAAAGCACACTTGTGATATGGGTGACCTCCCAGATGATCATTGCAATCTAGATACCAATATGATTGCTCGTGTGTTAGTTGGAGACATTGGAAAAACCCCAAGGTATCCCCTTCGCCTAAGTTTATTTTAATTTTGATGTTAATACGATGTTCCTCGTTGCTATATGTTGATATTTCAACTTATCCAGTTACCCTATTAAATATTGTATTACAGCCGTCCTGAAAGTATATCGTAAAACTGTTAGTAGGCGGAAGGCGTATCTTGGGCGTAGGCGTGCATATGAGATAATCTACGGCAATTGGGAGGGCTCTTTCAAGAAGTTGTCGAGATACATAGCGTCTCTACAACACTTCAATCATGGTACTATTGTTGAATGGAAGCTCAAATCGAAGCCTGGTGTGCCCGGTCATATTTTTGAGTTTGTGTTTTGGGCATTCAAACCATGCATTGATGGTTTTGCTTATTGTCGGCCTGTAATATCAATAGACGGAGCACATGTGTACGGGGTATATGACATAAAGCTACTAGTTGCAGTTGGAATGGATGCAAATGGAGCTATAGTCCCTCTAGCTTTTGCAATTGCAGCTAATGAGAGCATTAGTACGTGGGGTTCGTTTTTGGACTACTTGAGGCATCCGTTATTAAGGATCGCATGGGAATATGTGTTATATCAGACAGAAATGCTGGCATATTGCACAATATGTTTAATTTGCATGGGTGGCAGCCGCCCTTTACCTACCATCGTTATAGTTTAAGGCATTTGAAGGCAAACTTTCAAAAGGCATATTGAAGCTCAGCACTTTGCAATTGGATGTGGGCGGCTGCAACAAAGCATCAGGAAAAGAAGTTTCACCTGCAGATGGAGATTATTAGGCGGGCGGATGAGGAAGCCTTCCACTGGTTGAATGTAATTGATAAAGACAAATGGACATTACACCAGGATGAAGGAAGGCGATGGGCTATGCTGACAACAAACAGCTCTGAGTCATTCAATGGCTTGTTGAAATCTGCACGGGGATTACCCGTCACTGCAATGGTGAGAATGACTTTTAAGCAGGTTGTGGAGCAGTTCGTAAATAGATCAAAAGAGGTCAAAGCACTTGCGGCAGATGGTCTAAGATGGATGCCAAAATCGTCAAAGGTGTTCAAGTATCACAAATTTAAGGCTCAGCAACACGACCGGATGGAGTACAACTATGCAGAGCGCATATTTGAACTCACAACAAGTGTGCACCAAGGTAAAGGAGGTAACGTCCACACAATTTGTGAGATTCCAAGAACATGCACATGTGGCAAGTGGCAATCATATCACATGCCATGTTCTCATGCCTTCAAGTATTTTATCACAATGGGAAAGAATGCCTCCACGTACATGGCTGAGGAATATACAATTGAAAATTATGCAAAAATGTATGCTGGAAGGTTCTACCCACTTGGTAGTGAGAGTTATTGGCCACCAGATCCATTTTTCATGATTGCAAATAAAGCATTTATCCGTAAATTTAGAAAGAAAGCATACTCCCGTATTCCTAATGAAATGGATGTTCCACTAGGGAGATACACTCGAAAATGCTCATTTTGCAATTATGTTGGTCATGATAAGCGCAAGTGTCCCTTACGGCATGGTGGTCAAACTACATCTCGCGGTGGAAGTACCTCTCGTGGTGGAGGAAACTTTCGTGGTGGTGGCAGATCTAGTGGTGGTGGCACATCTCGCGGTGGTGGCAGAAGATCAACTCAAGGGCATGAATTGATGAATGTTTTTTAAGTTTTTTTCTTTCTTTGATAATTGTATTTTAAAAAGATTGGGTTTGTTATTAATGAACAAGTTTAAGTATTTTCATATTGTTATGAATGATGCAGTTTAATTATTTTGAGTTTGGTATGCATCTTTTGCAATTTTGACTAAAAAATAGCACACTTAAATCTAAACCCTAAAACATAAAGAACTTATAGCTAATGCACCAAGTCTTCAAACAAAAATGGAGTTCGATCACTTTTCAACCACTAAAACGACAATCCGAAGTTTTGCTTATCCTTGATGTATTGAGCCTACTTTATTAATCGCACAAAAATAAGTAGGGTTCTGTATAAACTATTGAAGTTTCGGGGTCCCGAAGCATGATTAATCTATGGCTAAAGTACGTTAAAAAGTGTAAAGAAAGAGGAGTTAACCAAAAGGAAAAAAAGAGGGACCCTATAGCGCAGTAATTTACTGCACTAAAGGAGTTAACGTTGCCGTTACAGTTAACTCCTTTAGCGCAGTAAATTACTGCGCTAAAGGTACTTATGTCACCTTTTTTTTATTGAGGTATTTTGGTTCAAAATGTCTTTTTTGGGGTCATTTTGGTTCCAGACTCATTACCATGTAAATTGAAGAGAAAAATTGAAGAGAAAAAATAGTTCTTATAATTATGTTTTCAGAGTTGAGATAAGTTTTGAAAGTGGAAGAATAAAAGGTAAGTTCAACAGTGTTCACTGCAAATTTGGGCAGTATACATATAGTAAAAACATAAGCTAATATGTCAAGCAAAGTGTCCAAAGTAAAACTAAATCAGATGTATTGTCATTTCAAGAAATTCAAGGGGGCAGGCACCAAATAAATTTCTTTTTCCCTCTTGGCATTAATATCAAGATTTAAGAGGCAGTGATCACCAAATTAAAGATATTCTCAAATGGTCAATTAATTAAAAAATTTCTAAGTGTGTGTTATGATTAACTTAATTGAATTCCTAGATTTTCAGCATCCTGACCCCAACTTATTACTTAATAACCTCCCCTCCTTTCTCTATATGTATATATGTGCGCTACAGTCCATTGCACACTCAAAAGTGACTTGAAACAACCATGGGAAGGACACCTTGCTGTGATAAGACCAAAGTGAAAAGGGGGCAGTGGTCTCCAGAGGAGGATGAAATTCTCAAGAATCACATCCTTAAGCATGGCACTTGCAATTGGATTACTCTTCCTCACAGAGCTGGTTCTATTTCCCTCTTCTTCTTTTTTTCCTTTCTCATACATCTGTTAAGCTAATAATCATGAATTTTTCTTTCATTATTATTATCTTGTTTCTTACAATTGAGTTACTCCCTCTAGTCCTTGTTAAACATCGTGCTAGTCAAACAAGTTTGGTAAAAAGTAAGTGCCATCAAGATAGCATTAATCATTATTTTATCTTGGTCTATTTGATCCAACAAATAATTTATAGTACAATTTTCTAAGAAAGTCTCTTTTTTACTCGTCTTGAGGAGAGATGCATGTAATCTAGTCAAATAACCCTTTTAATTAATGTTACTAAATGATTTTGTGCTAAAACCTTATACGACATGTGAAAAGACCGAGGGAATCGGAGCAATAAATTGAGTCTTAAATCCACCGTATATTATGTATATAACCTATTTTTACCCTTTAGTTGCTTTTGTTTGACACTAAGGATCAATTTATTCATGTACAAACTGCAGGGCTAAAGCGTTGCGGCAAGAGTTGCAGGTTAAGATGGCTGAATTATTTGAGACCAGATATCAAACTTGGCAATTTTACACAAGAGGAAGACAACCTTATCTGCTCTCTCTACACTCAACTTGGAAGCAGGCTAAATCTTGCTCTTCAACTATTTTTTTAATCTGATCTTTTCCCATTTTAATAAACAGTTTTAGTATTTAAAAGTGACACCATGTCTTTTTTCTATTTTATTTTGAATTTGCAGATGGTCTGTTATAGCATCTAAGCTTCCAGGACGAACAGACAATGATGTCAAGAATCACTGGAATACCAAGTTGAAGAAGAAGCTTTCAGCAACAAAAGCCAACTTTGATGATGATGATAGCAAGGAAATTTTGAATTTTGAATTCCTCAAACGAAGCCGCCTATTCTCCAATGAAATTTCAATTTCCAAGTTGGGAGTCTGCTGATAATAATAATAATAATAATACCAACAACATGGTTCAAAATGACCAAAAATATCCAAGATTCACTCAGGACCACTCCAAGATTTCTACTTCCGAACAAGAAGGATCAATGATTTTCGGAACATCTAATTCTTCACTTGATTCTATGCATGATCTTGCATGGTTTGAAATGTACTTTCCAATGGATTCCAACACTGATGAAATTATGGGTGGCAATGGCACATGGACTCAACAATCAGTCCTTGAAGAAATCGACTTTCCGCCCACATTCAGTTGATTTGCTTACTTCTTGAATATGTTACTAAACAGTGGAGATTATGTGAAAACACAAAGTAAATGTAATCTCTCATTTAGTATCTAGATGATTTACTAGTAGAATTATGACATCAACTAGAAAAGAAACATGGGAAGCATATAACATTGAAGAAAAGGAGGTGTTTACATATTTAATTTATTTAATTTCAGAGTTTGTGGTTGCGACTTTACCTTTCCGGTTTCAGATAGTTATTGGATGTGAACTTCTACTAATATGGCATTTGCTTTTTTATTGTGGGCCTTACTTACAGAAAGTGAAGGAACTAAATTTCTTTAGGTAAAATTAACCATTTCAGTGAGCAAGACCTTATAAGAATTGGGGAAGTATCATATTGACTGTCTTGTACTTAATTTAGCCATGTGAATGGAGGTGTTTAATTTTTTAACACTACTACTTTTCACTCATCTGAAATAAGTGCTTGCATAGAAGATTTACTGAGCATAAGAATATTTCAATATTAAACAATCAAGTCTTGAAAAGTATTTTTAGAACATCAAAAGTAGCATGTTTTTTTCCCACTTCAACTTCACATAGAGACTCGTTTATCTGCTGTCATTTTATACAGTTATTTATTGGTCCTGCATGCATCCTTAATAATTCAAAGCACCCAAGTTATAACCCTCCATCATAAGAATACATCAAACCTTTACACAGTCTCATAGGAGGCAACGAGAACTGTATACGGTAAAAATATGGTTAACGCTTGT